>NC_079158.1:82408548-82709084 GCF_947563725.1 Argiope bruennichi
GATGATGAGAAGCCATTCATCATATTACCATCAGATCCTCCAAACAATGACTTTAGATAAGAACATTTGACTATTTTTATTAAGCTTCCTCTTTTGTCAATTGAGTTTTCGAATTTATTCCGAAATTCTAACCACAAACACGTATCGTCCAAATATTTGTCGATATACAGTTGTGGTAAACGGATTGAATTAACATTTCTGTTAGAATTCTTAGCAGATTCAATAACCGAATTATTTAGCAAACCACTTTGTGCACTCAATGTCAAATTTGGGTTCAACAGGGATGAAATACTAGAATCAATTTTAAAAAAATTATTAATTTGAAAAAAAAAAATTCTTGATCTTCGTTACATTTAAAATCAAATTCTATTTCCGCATCGAATTCGTTTTCTTTTGAAATAATTTCCTGGATTTTATTATCTAATTCTTTTAACATCCGATATAAATTTTCTAAATAAAAATATTCTCGTAATCTATCATCAAACAGTTCATCAAATTCTCTTTTTAATTTATTTACAAATTAATTACTGCTGTACGAATGTCAGCTCTAGACTTTTTCAGTTTCTTCTTTTCATCCAATCTTATAATATATAATTAGCTAAATATACATTAAAAATAATACAACACCAAAAGTAATCTTAAAACAAAAGCACTATTTCAAATAAAAGAAAAGTTCATCAAGAAGTATCAGCCGACATTCTCTATAAATTCTATAATGAACATGTAAACGATTCAGTGCCTCACTAGTTTCATGACATCCATAATATCAATTTCTATTTCTACCTATCGATATAATATTTTTCCAATCAATTCTAATTTTCATCAAAATTTTAAAATAAACATATCTCTTACCTTTTTTTTTTAACGTAACAGTCAATATTCGAAGGCGGCGGAATCAACATTCTATGGATTGACTTGCTGACTCATTTGCCTTGCCCTTGAGCATCTGAACATTAGTAAAAGGTTGATTTATCAGACGAAATTCGATGTCTCTTGCATCCTATTCATGGCAGTGTAAAAATTCATCATTTCAGGATTAAAATAATAGACCAATAAGTGCGGTACAACTCGGGCCGTTAGGAATTTTTTAAATTGGTTAGCCCCAGAGTTCGTAATTGCCGTTGATAACATAAAGGTACAATAATGTCCTGGAGCTATTTAGATTCATTCAAGATGCCTGGTTTCTCATGCAGATATGAACTATTCCAGCAAGACAATTTCCACATGTTGATTCATTTAAGGAGCAAGGCACAGAGATTCCCATCACTACTATTAAATTTCCTTGCTGCTAATACAAATCGATCATTCGTCATGGAAAAGTTTACTTAAAAAGCAACAATGACCATTATCGTATGGAATAGCATCTTAGTGCTACCATCTGCCGCCACGTAATTTATGTCGACTGATGAATCTGCCCAAACAAATTCCAGAACCAATGGAGTAAATAATCGTATTTGTAAAGGTGAATAGTATTTGGAACTAAAGAGACGATGCAAATTTACTTTGAATATCTTTGCTTTTAATTTGAGACATTTATAATTTAAACTGCGCCTGTTGATGATAAAATTAGAACTAATGATAAAATTGGAGCTAATATTTTATTTATTTTATTGTTGACTGCTAAAGTAGAGTAACGATGCCATAAAAAAAAATTCTTAGCTATTAGTCAGTAGGCCAAGTAATTAATGATATTTCAAATCAAATATTCATTCATATTTGGTTCCAAAATTGGGAGAATATAGATATTTATTATTTGCATAATTTTTTTAGTTAAATTATTTTCTCAAAATTATTGTATTATTTTATTTATTTAGCCGAATTATTTGTAATTATCGCTTGTAGCTCCGTCTATATCCAGCTGGAGAATTCTTTTCTTATGTAGTATGCATTCTATTTCAGTGTTACTTTAATCTCCAAACAAAACAATGTTTTTGTTTTTGATTTTAGTTCCAATTTGAAAATTATTCGCTACCTTTATTTCCATGTGATTTTATTTCTTGCTTTAAAATTAAAATGAGATCGGTTCTTGTTTGGGAAGCGCAGCTTCTAGACAAAGAAGAGAAACAACAATGGTAAAATATTTATAATTCTTTTAAATGTAGAAATTCATTATAAAAATCATTTTCTAAAATAATAAATCATATTTTTATTATGAGATTCTGAAACACTTCGCATTAATTATTATGATATTTTGAAGACTTTAATTTTATATTCTCTTAAAATACCTTAATTTTGACCTCGATTTATAGTTTTTATAAAGGAGATTTTTAGATAAGTAATTGAAAGATTGTTTGATGACTTCTTATGATTTTAAATAATGTTTTGATCTAAATACTTAAAAAATGCATCACAGGATTCTATGAAGACATGTCGTGGAGATCCTCATATTTTTAAAAGGTTAAATATCTTAACTCTGTCATTGTTTTGTATACTTTATTTATGTATATTATCGAAATCAGAATTGAGGTAAGAATAGGAATTTGGAACAATATTGTATGAACTCCAAATATATGAGAAACACACAATAAATTATTTACATTTAGTTTTAAATTATTCTGTGTTTTTTTAACGGTTTTAAACTGTTTCAGAATACAGTGTTTTTTGTAAAATATAGCTTTTTTGTGGGTTTAAATTATTTCAATATAATTTATTATTTTTTTCCCATAATGTTCATTCTTTTTTGAAATTTTATTAATTCTTGGTAAATTTAAAAACAATTTTAATTATGCTTAGCACAATGCAACTATCTGTATTTGAAACTCATAGGTTGATGAAATTTTAAAGTTTTAATTGTAATTATAAAGCACCATGGTATTAATTTCATGAAAGTATTATAGATTTTAATTTCTACTAGATAAATATTTATAAGAATATTAGAGATAGTTTAGAGCCAATGAATATTTACCTGCATGTTCTGTATAATTCAGATACAGCTTTTATTGTAACTATTTGAGCTGGTTTCCATATTAAAAGGAACTGTTTTTGTTTTCCAAAAGTGTTTTATATCCATCATTCCTTAAATCATGTTTTTACATCTATTATTTTATAATATTTTACTTGAAATATTATTTAAATTATGTATCATTTTTTTTTAATTATATGTACTTTATTCTTAGTGTATATGATATTGCATTGAAGCCTGATGGTTCTATGGTTATTATTGCATCAGGATCAAAATTACTTGCTTATGATACTGAAGGGAAACTTCTTCAATCATTAAAAGGCCACTCTGATACTGTATACTGTGTTTCTTTTTCAAAAGATGGGCAAAGATTTGCATCAGGAGGAGCTGATAAACAAGTTATCATTTGGACTTCTAAATTGGAAGGAATTTTACGTTATTCGTATGATATCACTTTTTTTGATATATTATTTTTGGTTCATGAAATTAAAAATTGTATTATAATACTTCTATTAATTACTAATTTTTTTTATAATTGTAAGAAATCCCAAACTTGACTTTAAAATTTCAATTAAAACTTATTTTTAATTATTACAACATTATAAATTTTTTTTGTGTGTTCATTTTTTAAACAAGAAATTTGAAAATGTGAAATTTAATTTGAATCTTAATATAAAAATATAGACTTTTTTAGTATAATAATTTTTTTAAAATTTTGATATTTATATATTTTAGCCATCATGATTCGATCCAGTGCCTTGCTTATAATCCTGTTTCAGACCAACTTGCAAGTTGTGCTTGTTCAGATTTTGGTATGATATTTTCATTCACTTTCCCCTTCTGATGCATTGTATTTGAATATTTCATATGTAAAAATTACCAGAACTCTCTTTTAAAATTTTTTATATATTTTTTACTCTAGTATAATTACTATTGAGTACTTATGTATTAACTGCATGTCATTGGCAAATATTATTTATGAAGGAGTTTATTAGCATGTGATGTTTTCATGATTAGTTACTGGCATCTATTTGATACTCTGGTACTTTTTATTCTTTTTATCAAAAGCTGCTTGATTTTCAATATTATGTTTTATTTAATGTCAATACTGCATATTAAACAAATAAGCTGATAAAAATTCTTTTAAGTATGTTACATCCACTAATTTTCATGTTTCATTATTTTGATATTATCTAGGTCTTTGGTCTCCTGAACAAAAAAGTGTATCTAAACACAGAGTGAATGTACGTATTACCAGTTGCAGTTGGACATGTGATGGAATGCTTTTAGCTGTAGGACTTGTTAATGGATGTATATCTATACGTGGCAGAGTATGGATAATCTTCTTTTACTCTTTATTTCCATAACTAATTCATTCACTTTTTTGAAATTTTATCTTTAGAACATGAAAATATGGTGAAAAAATTAATTGAAATTTAAATTTATAAAATCAATTGCTTAGTTATTATAGTTAATGTCTTTTCTTTTTATTTTATTTTCTGAAATATTACTAAGTACAATTACTGAAATTTCTATGCAATGCAATTTGATTGTTTCTTTTTGCTTCCATTTTTAAAAAATGTTCAAATGTTCAAGAATCTATGAGAGTTTAGTTATTAAGCATAATTGAACCTTAATAAATAATATTCTGAATTTATCCAATGCAGTCAAAACTTTATTTAAATTTTCAAACTTCTTTTATCTTTCTTATGTAATACAAACAATTGTATTCTAATTTATTATTTATAATATATTTGATAAAATTTCATGGATGATAAGTAATTAATAAACATTCAGTAGAATTTTTTATATATAATATTTCTCAATCTTTAACTTTTTGATACAAAAAATGCATCAAATTTTAAATAAAGTTATGTATACATCTGGTTATTTACAGAATGGAGATGAGAAGTTAAAAATTGAAAGACCTGGTGGTATTGCTGCACAAGTCTGGGGTGTTTGTTGGTCTCCTATTAAGTAAATAATTTAATCTTTCACTACTAAATTTTTTGCTTTTGTCAAACTTATTTTATATTTTAAAAGCATGCTTGCATTATATTTTAAAAACATATATTGATTCTTTTGTCTAAATAGCATTTTAGAATGATATTAAATTAAGTAATTTGTATATATAATAATAATAATTTTTCAGCTGTTGTTGCATTGCTACTTGTATTTTTTTTCTTTGGAAACAGCTGAAAAATTATTATTATTTGTTAATGATATACCTAGAAGCATGAAAATTTATGTGCGAGATCCTGCTCCTGAGATTATTATAATTTGGGGCAAAATTCTAGAAGAAAAGAATTGATTTTTTAAAATTTTATTTCAAAAGTGGATTATTTATTTGAAAAAAAAAGAAGAAAGAAATTAAATATCTTCAATGTGAAACTTTGGTCCCTCTTCCCTACTTAGAAAAACAATTTTGTTTTATGTTTGGTTGTTATTAAATATTATTATGAATTCATAATATAATGGCTGCACAGTTATATTCGTGGAGAGGAAGAGAGTTTACAGATGGCTCTGGTAGAGACTGAGTGAATGCTGGGTCAGTGATCCCCGACTTTGACGCTAAAAACAAAGGATTCAGAGTATTCAAGAATCTTACTGATAGTTGCATTATGATTTGAGTTTTGGCATTTGCTCTAGAACATTCAGTATGCTAAACAGAGGTTAAAAATATAATTGAGACTCAGAGTCAATAGTGAGTAGATGAGTGGAGAAAGAAGCAGTTGTGTTGAACCAAGTAGTTTTGTGTAGTCTATCCAGTGTATTCTCTGTGGATACTTTGGTCTGTTGCAGTTGTTTATTTCTGATTTGCAATTTTTGCATTGCTGTTTTGTTTATGTTGTATTTTTGTCGATTAAAGGTCTTAATCTGTTTCTGAGCCTTCATATAACCCCTGAACAGATTTTGGGATTTTTTTCCATAACATCATTTATTGAAGTATATATATAAAATACCATACACAGTTTATTGATGTGAACATGGGTAAAATGCTTCTTTCTATGCAATATTTGATCTCGGAAGGCAATCATTTTTAATAGTTGATATAATATTCTTCAATTGTTGTAATATTCTTGTGTGCATAATTGAGGGATTCTTGAAAAAGCTACAAGTTATGCAATGTGTATAAACTAGCATTCTAAAATAGAGAGAGAGAGAAAATCGCAAGGAAATTTTTCATACATGCTATCTTTTTATAGAAATAACAATGGAAAAATCTCTCGTGGTTGGTAGTAAAATTTTGCATTGGTAATCATTTTTGAATACAAAATATATAAGCAAACAGCAAGGATAGCAAAACTAACTACCGTATTCAATTTACACAGATGAAAATTTTTGTTGGTCTGATTACATGTGACTAAATGATATTAATAAAGCATACTTTCATAATGCACTTTTGCATTCTTAGGCTTGTTTGTTACTGGATTGTAGCTCCTTACAATGCCTATGATATTTTAATTTTCCTTTTGACATAAATTTCAAGTAAACAATATATTTTAACACAATTTGAGTATTTTATATCCGAAATCAGTACTTTATTTATCACTATATGCTTTATATTAATTGGCAAATGAAATCAATTTAATCCAAAATATCAATAAAAAATGCTTGTTTGAAAGAAATAAAAGTTGTTGTTCTATAATTAGCATTATTTTATGAATTAATTATATTCCTATTTTAAATGTTCTTTTTGCAAAATAAGTTGTGTGGTGTAGCTTATATTAAGCATAGATTGCAGAAAATCATCTTAGAAGTTCATTCTTAAGGCAAATTAAGATGGGAACATCTGTTTGCATTTTGAAGTATATGAAGAAAAAATATTTCTGATAAAAATTTCTTTACATTTTATTTTAAACCTCTTACTTAATTTGTATATTTAAATAAATTTATAAAATTATATTTTTATGCGATATCAAGCAGTTATCTAAAATAGAATCCACATATAAATTTTATTCTAATTTGTTTTAGGGATAGCAGTGGAGATCATGTATTAGCAGTTGTTGATTGGGGACAGACACTATCATTTTATAATACTACTGGAAAACAAGTAGGCCGTGAAAGAGGCTTAGGATTTGATCCATTAAGAGTTACTTATTTTTCTAATGGAGAATATATAATAATATGTGGAACTAATAGAAAATGTTCCTTATATACTAAAGAAGGAGTGTTTGTTGGTGATATATGTGAGCAAGAATCTTGGGTTTGGTGTTGTGCAACCAAAGATGATTCTACTCACGTTGTAAGTACTATAAATGATTAAAATAATTTTGAAAATTTAATTTCTTATACTCATTGAATTATGTCATTGAATTTTATTTTTCCAGATTTTCTTGTGCATTGTATTTTATTTTTTTAAAAAATTCATTTTTGTGTATAATACTAAAATAATTTTTAAATTCTGAATTCATATTTCAGAAATTAATCTCGTTGTTTTAAAAATTTGAAATTTTTTTTTTCATATTTGATCATTTTTAAATTTCTGACTTTTTCCAAAATTTTTGCTGGAAAGTATCATTAATATTACAATTTAAAAAAATCAGTGACAAACCAATAGTGAAGAGGATAATTAAAGACAACAATTGTGAACATTTTAATGCATAGTTCATGTCATTATTTCAGTTGCACATTAATTATTGGTATCTTTTCTGAATTCTTATAAGGAAGTTTATATGGGGAAAATAATATCTCTAAATTTGCCTGAAAACAGTTGTCAGCAGATTAAATATTAGTTTTATTCAAATATATCTATTTTAATTTCTGTTTTTAATAGCTTATTAAATTTTTATTTAGCTTTGATTCTATTTTAGGATACAGATTAACTATAGAAAGTTATTGCAAAATTAAAAATTAATATGAGCAAGACTTTTCAAAAATAAACATTCATTTTTCAAGATTATTACATTTACTGAAGATATTTGAAGTAATTTGAAATGTTTTTTAACTTAATAATTTTTGTAATTATTAACAAAAAAAAAAAAAAAAAAAACTTGTTTTTTATGATAAATTTATAAAAAAAGAAACTATTTATATGGTCCTTTCTTAAAAATAAAATTGTAAATATTTTTAAATATAATAAATCATATTGCATGTCAATAAAATTGTTAAATTCCAGCTATAATAATTATTTAAATTTAATTGAAGATAAATTTTGTAATTAGATTTGTGCAATTTCTCTAATATTTTAGAAATTTTAATTATACTCTTTAAAAAATATTTGATAGATTGCATATGCACTAAACTTTGATTTTGATTAAGAGGAGGGCAGGATTCTTTTTTTATTTCAAACTAGAGCTTTACTGTAAAAATGCATTTCTATGTAAAATTTACTGTAAAAATGCATTTCTATGTAAGATTTTCACTTGTTTAACCACTTGATTCTTCAGCTTTTATCATCTAATGTTTCATTCTATTTTGCAATATGTCGTAATTTTAATTAAACCAGAAACCACAAAGTACTTTAGAAGATTCCATAATTTTTGTGTTGAAACCAACTTAAAGAACATTAATTTTGATTTTTAATTTTATGATTATGTCAATTTGATGTCTGAGCTGATCTTTTAAAGAGTTAATTCATGATTCTTTCTTAGAATAATTGTTTGTTATAAAGCTCATTTTTCGTATTTTTAAATATTGTGTTGGGTGAAAAGTCTCTTAATTGTTTTCTAAGTAATCATTCTGAAGGATTTATTTATTTACAAAAATAAAATCTATTGCAACTGTAACTGCTAACCGAAATAGTGCATCATTTCTTAATTCCTATTTAAGAAATGATCGCTTTTAAAGAAATTTGATGAAGGGATAATGTTTTTTTTATATTCAGGCCATTGGAACTCAAGATGGCATTGCCAGCTATTATGAAGTTGGTTTCTCAACTGTCCATAGTCTTTATCGAGAAAGGTATGCATATCGTGAAAACATGACTGACGTAGTTGTCCAGCATTTGATTACAGATGACAAAGGTATTTATTTTATTTTTTTCTAATGTGTTGATTCCAGTAAAATTTATAACATAGGTTAATTTCCTTCACTTTTTTTACCTAGTTGTTGTCAAGTGTAGAGAGTTAGTGAAGAAGCTAGCCATTTATAAAAAGCGCCTTGCTGTAAGTTATTTATGAAATTTAAAGAATCATACAGAATTTTTGTTGTCAAATCTAATTATTTTAATTAATCTGAATTAATATGTTTTTGCCCCTTTAAATAGATACAAATGCCAGAAAGAATCAACATTTATGAAGTGTCAGATGACTCATCAGACATGCATTATAAAATAATGCAAAAAATAAATTTGAAATTTGATTGCACATTATTGGTAGTATGTGCAAAACATATTGTTTTATGTCAAGTAAGTGATTTTGGAAGTGACTTATTATCATATTATTATTGTAATATAAATATTTCCTTGATTAACAGATATAATTAATACTCATTTTTTGAAATACTGTGAAAAATTTCCACTTTTCTTTATTCAACCCTTTAACAACAAAATTGTATACATTTGATAGAATGATCTATTATGAAGTATATTCATAAATTCAGCTTGTGAAGTTTTTGTAATTTTCTCTTTCTACTCTGTGACCGGAATGCATTGTATGGGCATGTCTAGATATATCTGCTTTTAAATATATTTGAAAGATTGAGTATAATTAATTTAATCTGTAACTGATACTGATAGAAGCCAAACACTCTTTAATCTACATAAATAATATAACATAATTCATACTGCAAGTAACATATTTCTTTATGTGAAAATCTTTTATAGATCTGTGTTGTTTTAGAAAATTTAGTATTGTTTTAATTTGTCTTTTATTTTGAAATAAGACAATCGTTAGCATTACAAAAGAGTAGAAAGAAGCTAATTTGAGAAAATCAATTTGCTGGTAGAAAAAAACATCTTTTCCTACTGACCGTACCAGATTGATTTGATGTCCTAAGCTGTTTGAAGTACGAGACTTTTTTAAAATCCATTTTAGTAGTATTTTTAATTTATATGACATTTGTTAACTCAAAACAATTTTATAAGGGGCAGGCCTTTTGCTTAAATGTAAAACTTGTTCTAGCAATTCATACCAATTTGTCCTGGGCTGTGGAAATATATAAATGTATAGATTTCAAATGTTCAATGTAGCACTGATAATATAAATATTTTCATTCAAACTTCCAAAGAGAAAATATGACATAAGATCGATGCACGTTTATTAATATACGAGTACTATATAATAAAGTATGTTATTGAAAACAAATTTTAAAGCCTTCTTTTTTATTATTTTAATTATATATTATTTTTATATATGTAAATTAATGTACCTTTTAATTATTCAAACATCATAATTAATAAATACTAATTTTGTTTGTGCATTTCTTTATATAAAAATAAAATTTTTAAACTTTTTAGGAGAAAATTCTTCAGTGTTTATCCTTTGAAGGAGTATTAGAAAAAGAATGGATGATGGAATCTCTTATCAGATATATTAAAGTGATAGGTGGTCCTCCAGGCAAAGAGGGCATTCTTGTTGGTTTAAGAAATGGGCAGGTAATGGACAAATACTTATTTCTTTTATAATATCTTTATTAAGAGTTACTGTACATGATCCTTTTAGTACTTATTACCTTTTAAAATCATATGCATGTAATCTTTAATGCACTAAAATGTGCTAACATTAAACTTATTAGTTGTTCTTTACAAATGATTGAATGGTTGAAAATTGGCACTATTCTCTGTTTGTAATGTGTATTTTGCAAGCCATGCGATTTTCCTTTTATTCCTGAAAAAAATTCATATAAAATAATTTATTAGATTTCTTGAAAAAAAAAAAAAAGCTGTATGCAATTATGCTTATTTTATTTTTACTGTATTTTATTATTTACTTATTAGAAGGAAATCAGATTTTTAAAAAGTTATTCATACTAAGATTTCATTCTAATTTTTCATTTACTTTAAAAGCAATAAATATGTTTTGTTTTTTAAAAAAATATTTTGAAACATTCTTTCTTGTTATAAATAAACATATCATAAAAATTTCAAATTATATTTAAATGCCTTTAGAAATACTAGTACACAGTTTCATTTAATACTTTTTTATATATTTTGAGTAATATCTTTTCATACATTTTAAAACAAAGAATATTTTCTTTTCTGTATTTTTAGGTGGTAAAGATTTTTGTTGACAATGCTTTACCTGTTCATGTTCTTAAAATTAATTCTTCAATTCGATGCTTAGATCTGAGTGCTAAAAGGAAAAAATTGGCTGTTGTAGATGATAATAGCATTTGCAGTGTTTATGATTTGAGTAATAATTCATTACTCTATCAAGTGAGTATGAAAATAACTAAAGCATTTCTATTTTATGTTAATAATGCCATGAATATGCAGATAAAATCCTTTATTTGATGAGGCAATTTACTTTTGTGAAAACTGTAGATGAGTTTATTATTTTTTAAAAAAACTTTTCATATTAAATAGAAAAAGAAATATATATATATTCCATGTAAATTTAATCTTAATTCTTTCCAGATCATATTTATTACTTCTAATAAATTTTATTCATATTCTGAGAAAAATAAGTGAAACAGCTTATAAATCTTTTAATGAGAATCTGAAGTTAATTTTTTTCTCATTTATTTGACTAAGGAATGTTATCATTAAAAATATATATTCCGCGTAGGAGAGAATAATTAATTTTGTGTAATTTGGAAGGAATATATTGGAACGTAAAATATTTATCTATACATTTTTATATATTCTGTTCCATTTTAATTTAATTTAGTTTAAATAATGTAGTGTATTCTCAATTTTATTAGCTACTTCTGAACAAAAAAAGTATTATCAACTAAACTATTTTTAATTCTTACAAGCATACAATATTTTTGAACTATATATAGCACTTATATCTGAAGAAAATATCTGAAGAATTGTGTCATTTGCTCATAGGTTTCAGGGATTAATAGAAAATATTTGTAATAATATTCTAAATTTTTATTTTCTTATAATGATGAATCATAATTTTAAAATCTGATTTACTTAATTAATTTTTATTTGTCCTGGTTTCCAGACAAAAAAATTAAAATTGTGAGCTTTATTTTCTTTTCACCTACTAGGAGATGCTTGCTAACAATAAAATTTCTGAAGATTTTGAATTAATATAGTTTTAGATAGATAGGATATTCTATATTATTCAAATTGTCAGTCATTATTTAATAATCTAGAGAGAAAGCAAAATGGTTCATCTTTTAAAGATTATATTTGTAAAATTTATATATGTACTGAAATTATATCTGGCACATTCATTTAATGATATACATAAAATTTAAAGTAATATTATTTCACATTGAAATTAATCTTCCACAAATTTAATGAAATAACTATTATTTTTCTCTGTTTTTTCACAGGAACCAAATGCAAATAGTGTTGCATGGAATAATCATAATGAGGACATGCTATGTTTTACTGGGGCTGGTTTAATAAACATTAAAGTTGAAAATTTCAATATTCAACAACAGAAATTCCAGGTGTGTATATTAAATTTTTAGGAGTATTTCAAATTTTGTGTAATTTTAGTCCTCTTTTAGACTAGACTGTGTAATTCTAAACTAGACCTAGACTCCTAGACTGTGTAATTTCAAACCTCTTTTGTTTTTATTTAGATGTCCCATCATGCTAAATGGGGGGGGGGAAGAACCCTATGAAATATATTTTATGATTTAATTATCAATAAAATACAATATATAACATTTCTTATTGTCTATTCCTAGGGATTTGTGATTGGTTTTTGTGGAGCTAAAGTATTTTGTTTACACTATAATGCAATTTCTACCATTGACATTCCTCTTTCTGCTTCAATGTATCAGTATATTGAGAAGAAGATTTTTAGGTATGAAAAAAAAAAGCCATATGTTTTAATAAAAATAATTAATAAATGTTTTAATTATGTACATTATTTTCTGACTTAATTTTTTTGTGTTATGTTCCATTTACATTTTGAAATACTATACATAGTTATATTTTTGCTCATCATAAAAAATAGGTAGTAGATAGCTGAATCTAGTTTTTTGTTAGTTTTCTAGTTTTGGAATTGTCTAATGAGTTGTTGTAAGAAAACTATTTGCATTTATTTTTGCTATAGTGGTTACAAATTATTATTTTAGATTGGTCACAGCATTGATTGAAATTAGCAACAAATTTCAAAATAAGCAATTTATTCAAAAGCTAACTAAAATTTGTGGCTAGAAATACCCAGTCTTGAATGTAGTAACTAGTTTGTTATAGATAGACATTACAAAAGTTTTTCTTCATTAGAAGGCAGTTAGGTATAAATGCCCTTGCATATTTTTTAATATAGAGTTTAATTATTTTACCAATTATATTATTAATATTTCCAAAATATTAATCTATTATGATTATTATTTAGTAAAAATTAATATATATGATATCACTTAATCTAATTTAAATTCTAATTAATTTTCTTATTTTTTAAAATTAGCCCTATATTACTTTACTTTATTCTAAAATTTTCTCTTTTTTTCCTGATTCAAATCTCAGGAGCTCATTTCTAACACATGCTCTAAAAAATTGATGTCTGTAATTCTAATACTGCAAGCAGAGAAATAAAAATCTATAATAGAAAATTTGTTAAATTTCTGAAAGCATTTTTTCTTTAATTTTTTTTTACAGTACTTCAGTTTTGTCATTAAATTAGTAAATAATTCAGCACATTAAAAGAAGATTTACTTTTCCCTCACATTTTTTGAGGAAGGACAGAGAAAAGATTTCAACAACTTTTACGGTTTTTTTTAAATTTTGTGCTTTTACTTTGTTAATTATGAACAAATTATATATATTTTATAATTGCACGCTTTGTCATTAAAATATAAAAGTTTAATTCATAATTAATATAATTTAAAAAATTAGAGCATGAAATTCATAGTGCTTTTAGAAATCATTTTTGCTCTCCATTATGAACATTTATCCTGGAATTATGTATTTATGTTTGTGTTTTATGTTTTGTTAATGATTAATATATATTTGTAATGATTTTGATTTCTTTTTTTAAAATTTATTGTAGTTTATTTTCATTTTTTATATTTATTTAGTAAAGCTTATCAAGTTGCTTGCCTTGGAGTTACAGATTCTGACTGGCGATCTCTTGCTGAAGCAGCTATTCAGAATTTGGAGCTTGAAGTTGCACGGAAAGGTTTTATACGGATTAAAGATCTGATGTTTTTGAAATTGATAAAGTCATTGGAGGTTACAGTCTTAAAATTCTTTTTGCTAATTTGTTTTAACTTATTTGAAAACATTCTTTTTAAAAAAATCCTGAAATTGGAAATAATATTTAATGGGTAGGGAAAAAAAAAAAAAAAAAGATTTGCTTATCACATTGCTTGATTAAGAAATGTTACAGAAAAACTGTTCATAAACAAGTATGCAGAAAGATTTACATAATGGTAATTTGTGCTTCATTTTCCAGCTTTTTTTTATTTATAGGAATAAATCTTTTGTGTATATAGCCAAATGGAAGCTGGAATTACTAAACAAAATTTTGAAAATATTAAAAAGATTCTTAAACTTAATAAATTCGAACCTGTCTGCATTATTATGTCATTTACAGTGTGTTACAGTATTATATTAGTTAACATTTTTTTTTTTCTTAAGTAGATTTTGTCAAAAAATTTAGCAGACTTTTTTTGCATCAATATAAAATAGATTGTAGAAATAATTAGTATTTTTTATCATTTTCAAGTCTCTTAGTAAAACAAATGAGATTATATTAATTCTAAAGGCTAATTATTATGTCAATGTAGTGAAATTTATTTTGTAATTATTTTGTCCTGTCTAAAGAAAGTCATATTTTTCCTCATTTTCCTAAACTGCTAAGATTCATGGAAGAATTCTGATGCAAGTGCACTATAATAAATGCATTGATTTTTAAGTTTTTGTTAATTAATTTAGCAATATGGACTCAGATTCTTAAAGGTATTTGTTAACTTATTTCAGAATTAAATATTTGTAGGCACATGGTATATTAAAAATGTTATGATAAGAAATTAACTATTAAAAAGATAACCATTGCTGTAATTTTGTGGTGAGCATTTCATAAAAGGAATGATTGAAATTTATTATTGTAGAAAAAAAAATGTTTGATTATCAAGAGAACAATAACCTGAATTTCACTCAAACAATAGATAAATTCTTTTCTTGTTCAATATACCATACATTAGGAAATCATTTGTGTTAATAAAATTGATTCAATTTTGGAAAAATAAAAGTTCCTTGAATTTTATTGATTTTTTTAAAAAAAAGTACTTTCCTTTTATTCAATTTTTTCTTATGTATTTGTATGTTAAAAAAATAAAGATAAATTTATTTTAATGTTCACACAAGGAGTGATGTTTGTTTCCAGTACTAGTTTCTGTGTTGCACTTGTTTAATTTGACATCAATATGTGAATTTTTGTTTTGCTTTATGTTTTCTGTCATATTTCTGCATGTTTTTTTTATTAATCATTTTTTTACAGGCTCGCCGAAAAAATGAAAATGAATATGCTTTACTTGGAGATGTGTATGCATATCTAGGAAAATTTAATTTAGCTGCTAATTCATATCAAAAAGCTAATGCAGAAGGAAAAGCTCTTATGATGTATATTGATTTACGAATGTTTGATAAAGCACAGGTATGCCATGAGTCCTTATTAGTGCTCATATTTTTCTTAAGTTTTTGAAATATACAGGCTGAGTTTGACCTAATCTGCCAAATGAGAAAAGGTGATAGAAGAATCCATGTGAATCATAAAATACTTCATGAACTCTGCCCTGTCTCTTACCATTTGCAAGTTATGGTAGATCACGCTGCTAATCAGAAAAAGTTCCAGTTTAAAAGGTTTCTGAGGGAAACCTACATATACAAAAAACAAAACAAAAACAAATTTTTGGAGGGAAGAAAAGAAAAAAAAAGTTCTGTAACATGATATTTTCTTTAGGATTTCTGAATTTAAATCTGATTTAAAAACGCAAAAATTTGGCGAAATGTAAAACCATTTTAATATTTAAAACTGCAATACCATCTTAACTGCAATAAATTTTTTTTACCAAAAACATGTTCATTTTATCAATTTTTGATTGGCCTATGATAAACCATCATCTTCAATATAGACATTCCACACACATTCTTCCACAAATGAAAGTGGATAAATGGAATGAATGCAAATCCATCAATATGAAGTCTTTTGGATATGGGGACAAACTTTCATTTTATTTCCATTGTTTAAATAAAAATGCTACTTTTTTGCTTTCAAATTGGCTTTCTTGAATTAACTAAAATAGAAGGCTTAAGATAGACAGGAGATTAAAACCAAAAGCAACAATGGTAGTTTTCTTTTTTGATGAAATCCGATTGCAGTAAGGATTAAAAACAAAAGTTTAAATTTCTCTTGAACTAAAATATTGATATGGTTTATTATATGCTCATTTGAAAATCGATGGAAGTTTTTTTACAAGTTTTTAGTAAATTATCTATTGCTGTTAGAATGATAATTGTGGTACTAAGCAGTAAAGATTCAATTTTGCTTTTCTTTATGGTTCGGTGCTTGTATCTGGCCTTTAAGTCTAGGTATTCTGATGAAAAGGATGTCATTTTGCAGGATTTTCCCTGAATTTTTAAAACATGTGCTTATTTTACATGTATGCTTATCAGAAGCGTTTTAAATTAGTATTTTTTTTTTGTCTGATTGGTAGTATAATCACTATATTGACTATAGCTTGTAAACAATAAGTGATAGAACAATGTTGCCTTAAAGTTTTATGATCAGTGTGGGCTCTACTATCACTATTTTTCATTTGACAGAGTAGATCAAGTTTATACAGTATAATATATATATATATATATATATATATATTTCATATTTGGAAATATTTTAACATTTATTTTGACTTTACCAAGTATTTTAATTGTGTTCAGGTAGTCTAATTTTTTTTAATAGTATCTGAAAAATGTTGACATTTTTCTTTTTTATTCATGTACAAGTCATAAAATTACTATTTCTTGCCATTTGTAGCCAAATATTGCTTAAACAGATAACAGTTTATATTGGTTTTATAAATTAATAATTGATTTTGGATTAACAATTCAATAAACAATATTGTATCTTGTAGTTACTGAAAGACTTCTAAAAGTGTAATAGACATAAAATATAACTTAAACTAAAAAATTTTTAAAAATTTAAGTGAATCAAGTAAAAAATAATTTTTTTGCAGTGTCAAAGAAAGAGATTCAAGGAATTTTTGCAAAAGTGAAATATTAGTAATTCTTTTTTAAAGTCTAGCTCAGAAGATACTAAGATTAAGAGTTATTTAATAATTTGATTTACAAATCAATCCTGTAGCATTTAAATTCTGTTTTTTTTTTTTCTTAGAGTATAGGTGATTATGATGTATCATTAAAATGAATATGCAGAATATATATACATTTTTTTTTAGATAAAGATTATCTGACTTTTTTTCATTGTGCAAAATAATATAGAACAGTGGAGATTTTTTTAAAAATAATCAATTTCTTTCTGCTTTAAAGCTTATTTGACAATTTTAAATATAATTTTCTCATTTATTAGTTTTACTTTATTAATATTA
The DNA here is from genome assembly GCF_947563725.1 of Argiope bruennichi. Classification (NCBI taxonomy): domain Eukaryota; kingdom Metazoa; phylum Arthropoda; class Arachnida; order Araneae; family Araneidae; genus Argiope; species Argiope bruennichi. Next base: position 82,426,076 of record NC_079158.1, read on the forward strand.
TGACTGGAATTTTAAAATTTTGATGCAATTATCCAATGTATTGAATAGATATTATGTCTGGTTTGTTTTCATATATTAAAATATTTTCATAGGAGTTTCTGTCAACATCAGATACTCAGGAAAAAAAAGCTCTTGTTTTGAAGAAAGCAGAATGGGCAAAGAGTATTAATGAAGCTAAAGCTGCTGCAGAAATGTACTTATCAGTAGGAGAAGTACAGAAAGCTGTTGAATTAGCAGCTGAAAATGATTGGTCTGAGATGTAAGCAAACCAAAGTGCATGCTATTTTTCTTCACAACTGCACCATTTTGTGAATCCTGCTGCTTTATTTTTATTTTAAAGGACATGGATTTCTTTTTAAAATTCATTTTGTTATTTTTTTATTTCACGCTAAGCACATCATTGTTCTGCACCTAAGAATCTTAATGTTTGTGTATGTTTTTTTTTTGCATTAGTCCTGTGTATGTTTTTTTAAATGTTTGTTGATCTCATTTATTTTCAAACCTGCTTCATTTATATATATTTTTTAAGTAATAATTATTGTCAAAAATTTTTAAAGTTAGAGCTTAGAAGGAATAGAACATATTCCTTTACTTTTTTTACTTTTATCTGAAGTACAAATTAAATGAGCAGTGAAACAAACAAAAAAGAGCCTTTTGTTATTTAGGTATTGTATATTGAGCACAAGATTCTAAGATATTACTGACCATTTAATACTGACTAATATTTTCAATTTTTTTATGTGTAAAAATACTAATTAGTTTGTTTATATTTAAAGAGAATCAATAATACTATTCATCTATATGTAATGCAAAATAATTAAATTTAATATTCTCAAATTACATTAAGATTTATTAGAAATATCTTGAGTTTTTCCCTTGATAGTTTTTTCATCAGTAAGTTTCTATATGTGTAGTTAAAAAAATGAAAATTCTTTTCTGAGTTTTTAAATTCCTTTTTGTTGTGCAGATAATCTCAATTTTATGAGTAGCATAAAAACTGTTTAAAGAATCAGTTTTGCTGCAGCAACAGTAGTTAACTGACTTCTCTTCTGTTGAACCACTAAGTTAAAAGAAATGTAAAAAAATGATATTAAAAGATAAATAATGTGGACTGATGAAATTTTAAATTTCTTTACAAAATGCAGGAAACTTCTTAGTAATTTCAGAAGTCAATAATCAATTTATTACATTTGACCTGGCATCAAAATAATTTTACCCAAGCCATGTCAAAAATATGTAATGATGTATTATTGTAATGATGTATAAAATATTTGTAATGATGGACCAGTTGCAAAAATACAATAGTTTAGATTTCATTGAAGTAAACTAAATAGATACAAACTTGATTTTAGCTTACTGTAGTGACAAAACAATAACTTTGTGTTAAATACACAAAAGTTCAATAAGAATAGCAACTCAGGGTGCAATTTAATATATCCGTTGAGTTTCTTTCAAAATTGAACAAATTTCGGATAACTTGGAAGGAAGTAGTCAGTAATCTCAATCGTTGAACAGCACTTATATTAAGAGGTGTATTATAAATTAATTCTACAAAGAAGTAGTTAGTTGGAAGGATTCTTATGATGAAGTGATTAATGAGGACTTGGCACCACCTGTGAAAATAGTGAAATGTTCTTGAAAAGTGGCTAGATAAAATATGGAAAGTATTTATAAGAGTTCCACTTTTTATTTAGCTTTATTTTACGATGATTGATGAACGTATTGATGATGGTGTTGAGCAAGGTCTTTAGGAAGAAATAGTCTTTAGATATAGTTTGGTTATGGTTGAAGTTGCAGATATATCCACCATCACAAATACATTGATTGTTGGTTGTCTTTTGAGAAGTATTTAGCTGGATTATTTATTTATTTGTAGGAAAATTATTTCTATTTGAGGAACAGCAGAGGAGTCTTTGATTAAGATGTTCTTTAAGGCAGAGTCTACAAATTTATTATCCATCAAAAGGATAATTTATCAATGAACTATTTTATGGTATTGGATATGACCATTGTTTCAACTGTAAATGTTATATTGATTTGAACACTATCCTTCTGGTTTTTCTCAAATCAAAATAAAGAATTTATGTATATATTTGCTGCTGGTTTTTTTCAGAAAAGGAAACCAGATTATTACAAAAAGATTTTGTTCTGCTTTGTTTTGTCTAAGGAAAAATAAATTTAATTATTATTTGTTGCTGGAAGGTGTTGGAATCATTCAGATATTTTAACATAGGTATTAATATCTTTGTTTTGGTGTTTTGGAGATTTAATTTGCATGTATTTGATAAATCTGTAAGATAGGTATGATAAAATGGTGGCTGATCATATAGAGCCAAATATTGTATGAAGATTCTTGTCAATAAGTATTATCTTTGTATTCTGGCATTGAATGTTTACTCGAAATTGGAATTTGAGAATCATTTTAAGAATTATTTTATGATCAGAATGATTTTATTTGAAGAGAGTGCAATATATTGTTGGATGGTAGGCAAACTTTTAAGGAGAATGAATTAATAAGCAATGAAGTTTTTGATCATGATAATTGCAATTTTGATTAAGTGATAAGCATGAACACCCCTGTGTGTGTGGATTGCAAAAAGCTTAAGAAAATTAAAATGCCTGACATGCTTTTTTCTGTAGGAAAAATGGAAATGAATTTTTGAAAGTTTATTCCTTAGAATTGTAATGAAAAATAGCGAGTGAAATTAAGTCCCCAGAAATTGTGATAATAATAGATAGTGAAAATACTGAAAAATGGGAGAATCCAAGATCATGCAATTCTATACCCAGATTTACTACCTATTTGCAAAAACAGGAAATTTCAATCAGTATTTTTTAATTGCAATTCATTCTATATACAAAATAATTTATAAAGCCAAACATGGCACATACTATGCTTGAATTGAGTATATTTAACAGTATATAATTCTCAATATGACTTTGATAAGAATAATATTTAAGCTATTTTTAAGAAAATTGTTTAATATTGAGCTGTTGGCTCTCAGAGGTCGATAGACACGTAATTCTAAAAGTGCTAAACTCGAAAAAATATATATATATATTTAACTTTTGGTATAGGCTGAGAATTTAACCAGAAATTTTGTTTTTAATATTGTATTTGCCACTTTAAAATTTCAAGCAGCTGATCTTAAATTCTGCATGCTCCCTTTTACAAATTTTATACATCATAAATTGTAGAAGACATAATAATCTTTTAAGTGGAAACCTTGAATTTACTGCTTGATAACAATGCCTAAATAACAAAGAAAGGACTCGCTTTCATTTTGTTAACAATACTTTTTATGTTGTCTTTCAATTCTGTTTCATTAAAGTGAGTTCTGAATAGTATAATGATACTATTAGAATCTTATTAATTTTTACAATTCTTTTTAATTTATTCTATATGTAGAGTTCTGTTAAAAATTTAAAGTTTTTAATTGACAATAATTATTTTCTCTAAAATTGTTAAAATTCTTGTGTTTGCATATCCTGTAAAAATAATTGCATGTGTATTATGAAAAACTGGTTGTCTGTCTATTCTTCACTTCGACTGTGATTTTTTCTCATTTTTTTACAATTATATTTTTTGCATTTATATTGCACAATATTTATTTCTGATTTCATGTTTTGTATATTTTTTATTTATTTAATCATAATCAAATCTTTTTATAAAAGAGTAATGTGACGTCTCATTTCAATGTTATATGTCATTTTTAAAACTCCATTTCATATTTGTTTTGATGTTACTACATGCTAGATATTTCAAAGCAATTTTTGTCTGTGATCTAAAAAAATAGAATAAATGATGAAAAAAAAATACTTAATTTATTTCTTGGAAATAAATAAAGCATTTTTGTCTTTATGTAAATAATGGCAAGATATATTTTTTACATTTTTTTTTTCATTTGATGAAATAAGTTGTACTATATTTATATATAAAAAGTTAATTAAAAAATTAAAGAGGGAAAGTTGGTAGTATTACATGAATCATAAGTTGATTTTTAATAAGGTTTTCAAAAGAACTTTACTAATACTAATTCTATTATTAAATATAATGAGTAACTAACTTATGACATTAACAGTTGATGAAATTATGTTTATATCTTTTTATTGTATACATTTTTTTAATTATAGTTTATTATCAAATTGATAATTTATTTAGAATAATTAAAACAAAAACTAAACAAAACTACACAATTGAGTTAGTGCAGCTAATACCATAACAATTTTGGAAAATTATAATAAATATATAATTATTAATGATTGGCTTTCAAAAATAACAATTTTAGATGGCAAAGATTGAAAATTTTTTAATGTGTCAAAGTCAGACTTAGTTGTACAGTTTTAACTTTCAAGTCAGTGAATTGTTTATATAAAATTTGATTCCACAGATATGTTACTATAATATATTACCATTCAATATAATAATAATTGAATTTGTATTAAATTATTATTTGCCATTATATATGGTTTAGGTTTCCATCAATTTTTATGTTGGGGTCAAAACATTGGGTGTGGTGTAGAAGTTTAGTTAATGTGTTAATGTAGTGCTAACTTGTATATTATCCTGGTTGCAATTTGCAAAGATAGTAATGGGCAAATTTATTGACTTCTACCAGTTTTTGATACTTTTGACTGGTGTTTGAATGAGTCTTCCATTGTATATTTCAGAGATAATACCCATATTGCAGTAAGTTATTAAAGACACAGTATCAGGAAATAATAATGTATTAACTCATTAAATTTCAAAAAATGGTCAAAGAATATATTAATTGAAGTGTTTACACATTTCTTTCTAAATAAACACTTTTGATATCTATAAATTTACATTCTTCTAACAGTATTTACATATTCATGCAGCTGCATTACAGTTGCATACAGCTTAAATATCACATAGTTGCATACCAGAATTTTAAAATGTTCCTTGCTACTGAAATATATAATTTTTTTAAAGGAAAAAATATTTTTGTATATAATTGTATACAAGGATTTTTTGTCCTTGTTCAGAATTGCACTAATTCTCTGAGATATATTAAAAGTACAATCTTTCAAATTTCTCTCTAAGTTGAAGGTGCAACATTCAATCATTCAAAGTGTAGCAAATTTCTTTCAACTCATTATGATTGAATGTTGTACTTCTAGACAAATATTTACTATAATTTTTATGTATTGAAGAAATCTACATTTCTAAAATAAATGTTTCCATAAAATTTGTGACAAGTCCCTTTAAATTTAGAATTAAACATATTTGTAGATTTTGTTGATAAAAGCTTAAAACTTTGAATGTAAGAGAAACTATTACTAATTGACATTTTTTGCCCTGTGACAGGCATTTAAAAATTTAAATTTTGTACCATTTACAATCAACTTACATGTAAGCTCATATTTTCATTTAGTTGTCTACCTTGTTTAATTAAACCTTGTAATTAGAATTATATCCATAGGATCTATATTTAATAAATACTAATACTTGTTCACTTTTTTTGAGACATACTGTATAATGATATTATATCATTTCAATTTTAAACATTGTTTTTATTATTTGAGCCTTCTAGCTTTTTCAATTTTATCTAAACCCTTGTATATAGCAAATTTACGATTGCACCACTATCATATTTGCAATTGTTTTTTTCATAATTGAAAGAGTCCCTAACCCCTCTTCATAATTAATAATACCCCCACCCCTAAAAAAACAATAGCAATTTACTTTGGTCATATATGTTTTATAATAACCATCATACATTTTATAACAACTTTTTAAACTTAATCATAAACTTTTAAATTTAAAATCATCCTTATGTTCTATTCATTTTTTTTAAATAAAGAATGAATAGAACATAAGGATGATTTTATTCATAAAACAAATTTTAAGTGATTGTGATGAAGTCCATTTGAAACCTGGAATGTAATAATTTTATAATAACGTATTGGTATATGCCATTTTGGTTACTGATATTTATTGCAACGTTTTACTTAGAGTATTATGACAGTGAAAAAAAGTTAGTACTTATATTATATTCTAGAGAATTACTAATGACCAATTTATTTGTTTGTGATATTTATTTATTGTTGTTATGTTTATTCTTTTTTTGTGTTCAGTAATATTTTTTAATAAAGCCTTTTTTAAGATTGTATGACTAGTTGTTTGTTTCCCTTATTTTTCTTCCTTTTTTTTTTAGTTATTTAATCAAAATCAGCATTTAAACAAATTTCTTTATTTTAACAATTTGCTTATTTATCCTTGTATTAATTGCATTTTTTCTACATGAAAAAAATATAATATTAAATATTATTAACAATGTTTAATATTGCATTATTATACAAGAAATGTAGTAGTTTCTTATAAAGTAACTTAATTTTTTTAAGAAAATATTTCGACATTTGGAGAATTTCATTTGTTTATATCCAGTGAAATTTTATAATCTTAAATACCATTCTTTATTAAAATCATATTATGTGTGAAATGATGCAAGTATAAAAAGAACTATAAATTACATAAACACATTTAAAAATATGTGTAAAATAAACAGTCTATGTATGAATGTCTAAACATGAACTATCATTCATGAGGGATATGAATGATAGGCTTTTTCAAAAAAAAATTTATATAAATAATTATGTTGAAAAATGTTCCTTACTGAAAAGGTTATTCTGCCTTCTGCTTATATAGTAATTCTTAATAATTTTATTATTGCATTTTTATTAAAATTTACTTATCTGTAGACATATAAAGTTAACATTTTATTTCTTTTCACTAATATGATCTATATTTTTCAATTAATTAGTTTAAAATTTACTTCCAAAATTTTTTTTTTCACGGGAAGTTTGCAGTATTTTAGAATTTTTTTTGTGGTTTGATTTTTAAATATCAGTGAAATTTTAATGCATGAACATCAGCAGATATCTAAGTGCTATTAAATTTATTAAAATGTTTAGCAATATTCATTCTTGTATCATAATACTTCCTTTTCATTCAAATCAGATTTAATTTAAGTTGAAAAAAATAATTTTCATGTCTTTTAATAGAAAAAAAAATGCTAGATACAAAAATAGAAAATTATAAGAGAACAGATAAAAATTTTGGTTGAAAAGAATAACTTTGAATTTTTAATATACAACTGATTTTGTAAGTTTAAGGATAGATAACCTTATTAAGATAACATTACAACATCTGTTAAAGCTATACATTCTGTAATTGTGATCCATTTTTCAATTTTATTTCCCTAATGTTTGGTTTTTACCTTAATGTACTACTCCTGCAACCTGATGGCAAAAATATTTGTTGTTTTAATTAATTGAAGAATTTTTTGCTTACAGGCTGATAACAATATCTAAAAAAGTTGATTTGACTGAACAGAAAACACTTTCACTGATTGGGCACCATTTGAAAAGACTTCATGAATATGGGGCTGCAGCAGAAATTTTTCATAAAGTAGGAGATATTCCTTCATTAGTTGAAATGAATGTTGAAGCAAAGAATTGGAAAGAGGTAAATAATTTTGAGTGGGATTTCACAAAATTTTTATTTTCTGGACTTTAATTTTTTTCTCAAAAATGCAATCAGTATTTAAAATATAATCAGCATTTGTGCATGCTCCTTTCAAGATCATTAGTTTTTTTGTTTTCATATTTTACATTGAATTATGTTTCAGAACCTGCACAAAAGAAAAAAAAATCTGCACATTTAGGTGTTCATTTTTTTAAAAAAGGACTTAACCTACAAAAATCCATTTGTATTGAAGTTTCACAAGTTTTTTGTTTAAAATTTTTTATTATCATCTGAGGAATTTAAGTATTTCAGTAGAGAAATAGTTTTAAATATTAAATTCATACTTTATTCAGATATTAGAGATTTTTCTTTCACATTTTATTGTTGCATATAAGCAAAAATAGTTTGCATTGTTGTTAAAATTTAAATAAAATTATTTATTTAAAATTATAATGTAAATAAAATATGTTTAATTGTAGGCATTTGAATTGGCAAAGCAATATCCTACCTACAAAGAAAATGTCTATGTACCATATGCCAATTGGCTTGCAGAAAATGATCGTTTTGTAGAAGCTCAAAAAGGTGTGATTTTTATTTTCACCTGTTATAAAGGATATTTTGACACACAAAACTGTTACATTATATTTAATTTGCTTTTTCTTTTATCTATATCAAATGCTTCATTTTTTTTTTCTTAAATTTTTGCAGATTTCCTTTTTTTCCCATTTTTTTACACAAAAGTTGATTGATTTCAATATTTCTTTATATATTGAAAAATATATTAAGTTATTAACAATTAATAACAATTAAATAATAATATGTTTTACAGTATAGAAATATGTTTTTAAATTATTATCATTTGATAATTATTATTATTTATTTTGGAGATTTTTTTTATTTAATGAGTTTAATAATAGATAGTTTGTAGATAGAATAAAATTTATAGTGAAGCCATATTGTGGGAGAGGGAATTCAGTTTAATGGTATAAAATATATGAATTGATTACTTAATTAGCATATTTTCATTTGCAAGAGAGTCACGGTTGATTTACTGAGTAGTGGGATCTACCTGCGACCCTATAATTTTGGTTGTAAAGTATATCTTTCAAGGCTTTAATGTTTATTATTTTTTTCACACTACTTGTAAGGTTACTAAATGTTAAGTTTTTATTTGATCAACAAATGTGAAACTGAAGGCATTAGAGGTACTTAACATATTCAAACTGAAACGAAGTATTGTTTAAATTTTAGAATTTTTAGAATTTCATGCGAATTTTCAAAATCAATTGCAAATTAATGTGACCTGTTTTTTTCCCACTTTTGTTTGAAGGATTTACTAGCTCTGGCATCTTTGTATTTCAGTATTTGAATTGCTTTAATGAAGTTTTGCAGGGTTTTTTTTTAATCATTTTATTCAAAATTACTTAAATTAAAGGGTTTTTTAATTCAAGGTAGTGAAAACAGTTTTTCTGAAAGTTGTTCGATAACAAATGTTTTGTTTTTTTAGCTTCTGTAATATGTTTTTTTAAAATCTTCATAAATAAAGATTAAATTAAAATCTCAACCAAACTTTAAAAATCATATATTTTTTAAAATTTGGTTGTGTCAAGAAGTCTTGCATTGATTAAAAGTTCAACTAGAGTTTAATCTGTACTTCCCAAAATAAAATTCGCTTATAATTTTGCTGTTATATGGCAAGTTCTTAGATGTTCATATTATTCTGGAAAACAGGAACTAAGCTAACACACACAAACGCGCGAGCGCGCGCACGCACGTACGCACGCACGCACGCACGCACGCACGCACGCACGCAAGGACAGATAGACAGACAAAGAATTCAATTTGCTTTTCTTGTATATTTTGATTGAGTTGTGAATTTGATTAGAAATGATAACTAGATTTTTGATTGGAAGTAATGAAGATTTCTAAACTGAAAAATATCATCATTTACATTATTTAAATTTAAAAGGATAAGTATGAAAGAGAGAGAGAAGGCAATGAAAGTATAAACAAATCTAACTGAAAGAACCATTGAAAGAATAAGAATGATTTTATTTTAGGGTAAAAAAGCAAAAACAAAAGCGAAGCTTTATTTTTATTTATAATTTTCACGACCAGTTTCCAAATTGTTCACATGCATTTTTTTTTTTTTTTTTTTTTTTGTGTAGAATAAAAATTAAAGAATATAATGGGGCCATCATTTTCAAGGATTAATCAGCTTTATATTCAAATTAATTTTTTCTTGAAAATGTAAAAGTATCCTGACTTTATTTATGCTTTTTTTTTCATGATTTTTGAAATAATTTTTGAAAAAAATATTTTTGCCTTTTTTTTTTCTTTTTTTTTGTGAAATAAGCTTTAAAATTTCTAATTTTATTTTTGCATAGCTTTCTACACTGCTGGGAGACAAGATGAAGCTGTTGGTGTTTTAGAAAAGCTCACAAGAATTGCCGTAAATGAAAAACGATTTCGTGAAGCTGGTTACTATTATTGGATTTTATCAATGCAAACGTTGAGAAGTTCTAGAGATTTAAATGATCCTTTGGACATTCAAGCTGCAGTTAAAAAATTTTGGGATCAACAATTCGCAGCTGAAATATATTATGTTTACAGTTTCATTTATAATTACTTGGTAAGTTTTTTGTTTTCAGTTTTTAGTAATTCTATCTCCAGTTTTTCATTTGTTAGTTTGATAATTATTAATTTTTATTATATAAAATCAAATTATTTATTTACTTATAGTTGAAATTTATTGACAAATATATATATAATTTATTAGGTTATAAGTCAATGAATGTACTTTAATTAATGTGTTTTCCTAGGAAGAACCTTTTACACTTCAACATACCGAAACTTTATTTAACATGTCTCGATATTTATGGCTGGAGTTAGTCAAGATCGATTTTCCTGGTATATCAAAATTGTATCCTTTATTGGAAACTTGATTAAACATTTATAATTATATCAATTATTTATAATAATATCAATTATTTAAAATTTAATTTAAATAGAAATATAAGTTTATTTGTTAAAATGTAAAAAAAATCAGATTTCAAACATAATACATTGTTTAAATATGTTGGTAAATACTATAATGTCAGTTTTTCAGCATTAAAAAATTAATTAGTAATAATTATATTTAATTCTTATATTTTATCGATTATCTCTTAGAATAATTTTTTGTATTTTTCAATAATTATAAGAAAACACAATTTTTATATGGAAACTTAGTTGATTCTAGTTTATTAATTTAAACTTAAAACTACATAAAATATTATTTTGTAATTGAATTTTTATCCTCAACTCTGGTTTTAGTCGGATATTTTATGCTGCAGCCAAACAAAGCAGTGCCATGAAAGCTTTTAAACTTGCTCGCATGGCATATCAACAAGCTAATATTTACAGGATACCTGAAAGATTCCGGGAATCTGTGGAAATTGCAACTATGCATGTTCATGCTAAGCCTTTTACTGACTCAGAAGTAAGCTATTCTTTCAATAAAAGGGTGAAAAAAAAAATCTAAACTTTTTCCATATGTTAAAATTTTATTCTAGCTTTCTTGCTTTCTTTTCATTTTCATTATAAGTACTTTTATTTGGAAATTTCACAAACTTCTGTATTTTAATTATTATTTTCTAATTTATGTGTAAGCAGGCATCGTAATGAAATATGTAAGCAAAGTAAATCATTTGGCCTGTTTTGCTTTTATCTTTTTGTTTTAGAATTTGTTTTCAAATTATATATTTTTGAAATTTTATTTTAACATTTCACATATAATACATATATAACAAAATATATGTTAAATTAACGGAAACTAAATACAAGCATTAAGAATTAAACAATGGAAACTCTTACTTTTTTCTGAAGTTTAATGCATGTTATAAATAAAAATTATGAATCCTGATTGTTTTCTTTTAGTGTGTGTGTGTGATATTTCTAAAAGTTTTTTACCTGATCATATGTTACTGTTTTTATTAATGCATTGATATAATTCAGCATATCATTTATCAGTTGTTTAATAATGTACAAAATATTTTAATGTTTGTATTGAATAATATAGTCTAAAGTTTAATATATAACTTTTATCTAGATAAATACAATCTGAAGCAGAATAAAACAGTTTTTAAAATTTGAAAATACAATAAGTCTCAGATGAAATGATTAATAATTTTTCAAATGTTTATATTGATGTTAATTTATTTTTCTTTTTACAAATTTTAATCCAGGAAGTCTTGCCAATGTGCTATAGATGTTCAACAAGTAATCCTCTAATCAACAAGCAAGGGAATATTTGTTTTAATTGCAAGCAGCCATTTGTTTATTCATTTATATCATTTGGTGAGTAGATATTTTTATTTTATAATCATTAATCATTTATTCACAAAACTAGTGTAATATCATGAAGGTACTTTTTATGATATCTAAAGACCCAGAAAAAACTATTTTATTGACAGTATTAATGACAAATTATTTTATGATCTATTTATATGCATTTTAATATTAATAAGTTATAAAATGCAATAATGGGTCATAAATAATTTTTATTAGACAGTGCTAACAACAAATTATTTTATGATATAGTTGTATGTATTTTAGTATAAATAGATTATACAATTTATTTTAGCTATAATTTGACTGATATTCAGTATAATTAAATGCTCAGAATGAGATTTGATGTTTGAAACTGAAAATTTTTCAATTTTAGTCAGACGATTAAATTTCAGGATTTTTTTCCCCTTACATCTCTTATTTGACAATAAGCAAATTATTATATTTTCCCTGAACTTTTTAATTTTTTATGAAATCAAACTGTACAACTATTTTTTTATGGATTAATTTTTGAACTTTTTCTTTTCCGTTCAATTCAAAATCAATAACCACTGGGTATTACATTACCTTTCAGAAAGTCTCATAATAATACTCATTTCTATGAATAAAATTATGATTAAATCAACATAGTTATTAATTTGCATTAGATCAATGAATGAATAGATAATACCTTTTTAAGAAAATATTTTCATTATAATGGTCATCAGATTTACGCTCAATGTGCCCCCCCCCCAACCAAGAACTATTATTTAAATTTATATGAACAAAGCCCTAGCTACTGCAAACAATATTTATGATTTTTCTAGGGAAAAAATTATTTATTTGGGTTTTAAATGTATATTGCTGTAATTGAAAGTCTATTATAGTTTTTTAAAAAAGGTTTTGCCTTATTGTAAAATTAAATGAATACTCCTACTTCTACAGAAGTATAAAATTATTCCATTAAAGTTTTATTTAAATGCAAAGGTAATTTATGTTTTTAGTCTAGTTTAAAAAATAACTGTTATTGTTACAATATTATAATTTAAATGTTTATGCAATTATCAATTGAAATATTTTTTATATAATTTTTTAAAAGCATTTTAAGACATATTTTTTCTTTCTTTTTTTTTTCAATATTTTTTCTATGGTATGTTAAACCTTTTTCAGTTAATTTGAATTCTTTCTTAGTACATAATAAATTTAATCTTCTTCTTTTGTGAAATATATCATATATATTGAAAATTTTTGTTCTCTGTTTTTGTTAATTACAAAAAAAATTAATTTTTTCACAACTTTTATTTAAACGTACCTTTTTTCTTTTTAATAATGGCTATTGTTTCTGTGACAGTTTTTTTGTTTTGTTTTTAAAAGAAGTATTAAGGAAAGCTTTAAAGGAAAGAACACTCTTTCTTATGTATTATTGTATTATTTCTACTTTTTAGTTATCTGTTTAAAATTTACAGATTTGTTAGCTTTTACAGTGTTTTTATTTTATGTTCTTATTCAATTTTTATATTTTATTTAAGTGTTTTTCTTATGACAATAAAGTTTTATTTCATGATGTTTCCTTTTATTAATTTTTTTGTTACTTAATTTAGAAATCTTGCCTGTGGTTGAATTTTTCTTAGAAGATGGAATAGATGATGATGAAGCCTATAAACTACTTGCTAGGAAACCTAAACTAGAATCGAACTCTACCGTGATGATGGATAGTAGTTAGTATATACTTAAAATTTTTGTTTTTGTCTTAAAGAAGAATGCATTTCATGCCCTTTTTACAATCAAAACTGGAGTTATGATTTCATTTTCACTATGCAATTTTTCATCCTGCTCTTTTTAAATATGAAATTTGTGTTCAAAAATTAAGATTATACTTCAACGTCATTTCAAATATTCTTATAATGTTTTGGAAAAATGCCTTTAATTAAAACCCTTTCTGGATGGTTAAGCATTTGAATTTTCTATTGTAAGAACTTGAATCACTCAACTGAAGATATCTATTAAATAACAGTTGACAAGTCATTCATCATGAGCAATTTTGTTAAAATAAGATTACTAGTTTTGTTTCCAATAAATGCTAAAGCCTATATCTATGTTAAAAGCCTTATTATTTCTTATGTCCATTTCCAGTATAAAAATATTTTAAAACAAATATATCTTCTGACGATTTATTTATACTTCCTAGACACTCAATATCTGAAAATAGAAGATAATGATCCATTTGAAGATGATACTGACATTTTTACCTATGATGTAAGCTTTATAGCATTTGATAATTTTCATGTCTTATTTAAATTTGTAAATTGCATTTTTGTTCAATATTGGTGTATGGTTTCAAAAAATTATGTTGTTCCAGGCTGCAACAGGAGAAGCAGGTCCTTTAATTTTGAATCGAAAGAAACTAGAAATGATGAACTTATCTGAAGTAATCATTTGTAAATGGCCCCATCCACTGAGAACTCAATATTTCAAAAATGTTCTGCCAAGTGTTCAAATTCATAAATGTATCAAGTGTAATAAAGTGAGTTTGATTTGATTTCAAATTTTTGTATTATAAGCAGTAGAGTACTTAAAATGAAAAATGTTAACTTTGTTGATTTATTTTCCATCATTTTTTTAAAAATTGAATGTATGTAAAATTAACTGTAGACAATTGTAATTTTTGTGTATTAAGAAAAATGATTTCATTTCACATTTGTGTTATAAAATATATTTCTTTGGAATATTAGATTTGCAAAATATTCTATCAAATTGTTTATAAAGATATTATGATTAGATTGATGAGTCAAAATTCTATTTCAGTTTTGGGTATCTATATCTGTACTGATAAAAAAGGAAAAACTGTATCTGTATGTTGGATTTTATAGGATATGAAATAAATTACTATATGCATGTTGCAAAGTTGGAAGGTGGAAATATATATCACAAAGTTTTTTTTGAAATTTTATCTAATTATAAATTGAGATTTTGAAATTTTAACACTGTAACTTCTAAAAATATTATTATGTAAAGCAATTTTTAAACAATTTTAAAATTTAAATATTTGTCTTCTTCATGATACAAACTTAGTTTCATGCAATTTATTACTAAATTTTGACATTTTTTAAAAAAAATATTTTTATTTAAATTTTCAACAAGCTTTTCATTATTACAAAGAAATTCAAACCATCAAATGTTTAATTGCATTATTTTTTTATAATGGAAAACTAGTGAAGAAGGATTCTGTGTATTATCTATGCAATATACTTGAAAAATAAGGCAGTAATATTGTACTATTAAAGGCCATTAAAATAACACAGTTTTATTGTTTATCACAATTTCATACTTAAAAATACTTTGTTGGAGAAAAAGATAACTTTCACCTTAAGGATTTAATTGAAATTAAATACAACCAATATTCCTGACAAATCATTTAATCATAAATGTATGTAAATCATTTTTATGTAATCAATGTAAATTTTTAAATAATATTTTACAAACAGGAAGCTGATCTTTTCTGCCTCTGTTTTTATTAAATTTTTGATGTTTTTTTTCCCTTCGACTTAGAGATAAAGGGGAGATGACAAGAAAGTTTCAGTATTTCTTTTTTTTCAGGTCATATGACTGTTCCCTGAACACTTATTATTTTTTTAGCTTAATTGCCATATACTTTTTTTATAAGTATACACATGGTGTTTTTTCCTTGGTGTAAAAAGTAATCAAGTTTAAATTTAAGGTTTTAATTTGAATGTATTATTTATTATTTAAAATTTTTTTAAAGAATACAAATTTATTATCGAAACATTCTTTTCTTCATGTGAGAATCACGTGTTCCTGTTAAGAAATGTACTGCTATGACTTAAAAATTGAAAAACCCTAGATGATTAATTTTTGAATTTTATGATTGCATATTAAGATTTCAATGTCCAGTGTATTATTTTTATTTACAAATTACTTTCTGCAAATATATTTCTGAAATGTGTTTTGTATTTCCCCCCCCAGCTTTTTCACAGTGATGATTACGAGCTTGAAATTTTAAAGAAAAATTGTTGTCCCTTCTGTAGAGTTACAGTTCAAGAACTTGAAGGCAATGATGAATAATGAACTCTTCAAACTTATTCTACATTTTTGGAAGCAGCTGTGATTTTGCATCCATCCATATTTCACAATGTTATTGTTAAATATTATTTGTTAACATATCAAATGTTATTATATATTTTCTTAATTTCTCTCCTGTATATGTCATGTCTGGCTTAAAATGTTTGGGCACATTAAAAAAAAACATTTATGCACATAAAATGAGGAATTTCAGCATTTTTAATAGAAAAACGGCATTTAAAAATTTAAAAGAGATCCTTATAAAATTGTTGCTAAGAAAATTATTTTGACTTTTATAGAACAAATTTATACATTTCAACAGGAAATCAATTACATTCAGATATTTATGTAAAATATAAATTAATGTTTATATTATATATATTTTTCATGAGTCAATCTAAACTATAATTATCTCACATTGATAGAGGTCTTCTGATAGCTAATTCCTGTACTATTCTTCAAATACAAGTTGGGTGTGTATTAATTACAAATTGGTTTGTGAGCTTTTACTGTATCATCTTATCAAAAAGCACTGTACTAGTATATGTATTGGCTTTTATGTAGTCAACTATCATATAATCAAAGTGAAAAATTCTTTATAATTGAAGAATAAAAATTTTTAAATTACTTTTTGCTGTTAAATACTTGCTATTTATATAATTCTCTGTTGATGGAGTAATAATTATTTATCATTATGAATCAAATTATCAGACATTTGTCAATATATTTTTAACTTTCAAAAGTAAGATATAAATTTTTTATGATATATGTGCATATTTTTCATATACTTATGTTTAAAACCGTCCAAGAGCAACTATTGTGATACACATTGTTTCTACACACTTACATTCTCACTCATTTTTTCATATAACATGAATGCTGTTTTATTTTCATTCATTCACCATTTCATGCTATTTCTGTCATATTACTTTGTTTATTTTTCTTTTTGGTGTATTTATAAATTTCTTGTGCATTTTTTTTTCAGTTGTTAGGTGTTTTTTTTTTTTTTTCATTTTTCCTTAAAAATAAACTGTTAAATTTGTTAGACAAATAGTTTAATTTGAATTATGTAGAAGTTCACGCATATGATTGCAATTTCCTAATTATCTTGTGATTTACTAGTCAAGTTTGTTTTGTACAGTCATTTCAGAAATATTTTTTAAAATCAATATGTATGTGATGTCTAGTCAAATGCTTTGAAATACAATTTTTTTTAAAAAAAATATAATTTTATATAACATTTTGATTAAAAATAGGTTTTTATATTGTGTTGTGTAATGAAATACGTTCTGCTTTTCAATCACAGTTTAAACTTATATAAACATACGAATTATTTTCTACTTTTTAAAATATTTTTTGAATGTTAATGTTTTTAATGTTTAATGTATTCATTTTAATATATTTGCAAAATTGTGTTTTTTAACAATTGTTTTAATATTTAAAAAATTGATTAGGAAAGATTCTTTATATATTTTTAAATTATATTAAAAACAATAAAGTGGATATGTAGTAGAAAGGAAGTATGTATCTAATCAATTGAACTAATGTGTTCAGTTAAATTTGTAAAATTCTTACATACTTGAATTTTTTCAGATAGATTTGCAAGTTAATTAATCTTTTATTTTTGTAATTAATAAATTGTGATTTTTGATTTTATAAATTTTATTTTTAATGTGGAATCATTTTGTGAAATGTATTTTCTGAAAAGTACCAAATTGTTGAAAAATGTTTTCTATGACCATATCAAAATGATTGCAATACTACCTTTTTTGCCACTTAATGATGTTTCATGCTTTATTTGTAAGCATTTATTTACCTTTAAAGCATACACAAATTGCTGCATAATGTTACAAAATAGTGATTATGCCATGGCTCTGATTTTCTTGTAGACAAAAAGTTTATGGTATTTGGTATTTCTTTAAAAATACATTTCACGAATTTAATTCTATAATATATAGCAAAATACACAATCTAATAGTTATTCAGAAGGTTTTACATAGCATAACTTCTTTTGCTAAAAAGTTCTATCTTTTATAATATATTATGGTTTGCAATTCTATTCAGAAATGATAGAAAATTTGAACTATTGACTTTTTTATACACGGTTTGTAACAATTTCTGCTTAATTACTGTAATTATTTTTTTTTAAATGTATGTGTAGAGGTGGTTGTTCAGTAGTATATTTCTGGTTAAAGGTGTAATATTATTTTATTTATGCATATTTGCCTCATTTGGAACATTAACATCGTTCATTTCATTGCTTTTTTTTAAGAACGCATACACTTAATATATATTATAAAGAGTCTCCATTTTGCTCATTCTTCACATGTTTTATTAATGTGTAATCTTTCAGCCTACTTCATGTATAATTATAAAAGAGCACTTAGATCAAGTTCTTTGTGAATATATCTGTATTTTGAAAAATATTTTATTTTTTATTATATAGATGGGTTAAAAGTGGACAACTTAAACTATAAAGTTTTTAAAAATAATTTATATATATTTTTTAACGAAAAATGGTGAATATCTTAAGAGTTTGCATGTTATCAATTAAAATATTTTTTACAAAGTATCTCATTTACAAAGTATATGAATGAAATGCAGTGGTTTTTGTGCATTCTAATTAAGTTGGAAATATTGTTTTATATTCCAATAAAAATTAAACAAATTTCTTTTCCATTATTTTAAATGATAATATATTTTCTATAATATACCTTCAGGTATCTTAAAGATTCTGTTCAAAATATTTCCTTATCTCTTGTGTAATTGTTTATTCTCAATGTAAAATTGGATAAATATGCAGGTGGCATTAGATATCTAGTCTGTTTAGTCACAAGGAATTAAAAAAGAATTAAATTCTGTGTGTGCAGTTATTAACATATTTGTGTTCTGTATTATTTCAAATAATTCAAATATACTGTTTGTATTTTGCATGGAAGGAAAACTTTTTTATACACTTATTGAGAGGCTGTAGAATTTGAAATTATGCAGATTAAACAAAGTGAAATTTTTGTTAATTTTTTTGATGGTTATAATAATAGGATTTTAATCTTACCTTAATTTACTTGTTGTGTAATTGTTATTATAGCAAGAATTAATAGCACAATTTATAGAAAAGTGATTTTCACTGATTTAATAAATTTTTTTGAATTTGAAATTTATTTGAATTGGATAAAATGTTAAAATTTATTTGGAATAAATTTATTAGCATGAATTTTTATATGGCTTATTGAATTATTTCCTATATTTTATAATATGTAATTAATGATGTAGTGAAATTAATATGTGTTATTTACTACACCATATCTTTTCTCTAAGAGAGCAGTTCCTTAAGAAGTTAGAGCACAGAAAATTTCATAATTTAGTGTATACTTTAATAGACATTTTTTTTTTATCATTTGGAATATTTTAATGAATTTTTTTTGATGAATTTTAATGAATTTTAATAGTTATTTTTATTGTGTTTATTTAATTATTTTTTACTTAAACTAACTTTTAAAATAGATCGCCAAAAATATTAATTTATTTTTAAAGATTTAAAAAATTATTTTAATTTTAAAGATCTATGTATGTAATGATATTTTAAACTCTTAATTTTATCCAAATTAATTTCCAAGATTTTATCTTAATTTAGCCCATCGTAACTTCCTTCTAAAATATTCTCTTATTTCGTGATCCAGTTCCACTTTCGGTTTAATTAATCCCTTTGTAAAAATAATGCGTCATCAGTACAACGTATCAAGAGAAAGTGAGAACCTTCGGTGCCCTTGAAAAGGTGTCAAAGTTCACCCTGTGTATTGAATTGGCGCATGGCCAGAAATCCTCTGTTATATATATAGACTGTTATAATATAAGACTAGTTATCATTGGTTTTGCTCCTTTTCGCTTCTTTCTTACTTCTGCTTTTGTGCTGCACTGTTAATAATCATGCTTGCCACTCGGAAGAGAATAAAACGAAATTAAAAATACAACGTCTCGTGTATGTCTTCGAACCTGCATTCTGCTTCAACAAATATATATATATATATATATATATATATATATATATATATATATATATATATATATATATATATATATATATATATATATATATATATTATATATATATATATATTGCTTTTATTGCAATTACATTGTAACTGATATACATTACATCAATATACATATGTACAGCAATGATAGGCATTACAACCGTGTTATAATGCCACCACTGTTGGCATTCACATACCACAGAAAAAAAAAACAATTGCCGAAAAAGAAAGTGAAATGAGAAAGGATCACACAAAAACATGTTTGACTGTATTTGAAAATTAATGAGAATTTGTGCATGCTATGATTTTGGTTTGGTATATAATTTTCCTGTTGATTTATACTGATGCAAAGATAAACTAAAGATTCACAAATATTGACCTGCGATCCTGATATCCTAACTAAGGTAGATTGCACCTATCGTATTTAATCTGCTCCTAAAGATTAGCAGATGGGTCATCTGTGCTGTTTCACATACATCTTCATTAGGTTATTATGGACATTTCAGATCAATGAGCCATTTTGACAGTATTGACCCATTTATAAATTCGTTTTAGTTATATTAATGTTCTCTATAAGCAAGCAATGTAAGAGCTATTTTAAAATGTAAATCGTACTTTTGAACTGCAGTCAGATGGCGAGGACACTACTTAAAGCGCCATCTCTCTTTCTATCTCTTTCTGAATCCCCCCCCCCTCCACATAAAGGAACATATGGCTCCTACGGATTTAGCGTGCACTATCCTTTATCATATGGATGACTTGAGTTTGAATCTGGACTCCTCTGGTCATAACTCTGAGACTTTACTATCAGGCTATCACGGTCGACCTACAGATTAGAAAAGTAAAGCTTCAACGCCACTTGCAATAATTTAATGAATTTACCGATTTATTTATTTGCATGTAGATAATTTTATGAAAATACAAGATAAAAATATAAATTTATCATATCCTATAACAGCAGTTATATGGTGAAAGCATATTATTGTTCTGTGGAGTCTCACTTTACATTAGAACAGAAGTTAGAATTATTTCTTGCAACAATTCAGAATTTCGATAAATCAGCTGGTGCGCATCCAGTCACCCCGCTACCACAGTATTAAGAAGTATAAACAGGGGCATAAATGATACTGTTGGGAGTAAAACTGGGAAAAGGATATTGGCACTGAAAAGCTGGACTGCCTATTCTTAATCATTAAGATATTAAAAAAGTAACAATTTTTCAATAATCTTCTGTTAGTTCTTTTTATATTGCCATAAATATTTTCATTTTTAAGAAATAATCTGTCTTGAATATTCATGTAACTTCTTGTTTATTACTATAATACAAGTTTTTTTCTTTTGTTTTAATTCAATTATTCAGATAAAGATTTAATTTTCTAAAAAATATGAAAAATAAATATAATTTGGTGTGCATTTTTAGATCAGTGGTTCAGTATTAATTAATTATAAAGAAAATAAATTGAACTTTAAAGCCTAGTATTCATTAATTTAATATTGTTAAAAAGCAGAATTTTTTGAAATCTGGCATGAAATGCAAAAACAAACAAGAAAAACAACACTGTTATTAGAAGTAGCATTAATAGTACGAGTTGAAAGACAATTTTACAAACTGTCTTTTTGTTCGTTTCTTTGTTGATGACTCGTTACTACATGCAAGACTGCTTTTTAATTCCGTTTTGAAGCATTCAATATCCTATTTATATTCACAACATAGAATATGCAGTTTGGAAGTAAAACTTGTTTTTTTTAATACAAGAAGCAAAAAGGAATTTGATAGATATAAGAATTCTTAAAGCTATTTTTTTAATGTAGTTAGTTAAACATCCTGATGGCAAAAAAGGTCATTTATCAGTTGTTTCAAGTACAAAAGCATCAAGTATTGCTTCAAGAAAACATAAAAAATTAAAGTATCGAAATGATACGAGTAAAAGTATAACGATAGTATCAAAATACTACCGAGTTTCAATATTAATCTTTAATTGATACAGTCAAATCGAATGCATCATCCGAACACTATAGTGGGCGCCTGTGACGTGTGAATACACAATTAAGAACTGAGAACTCTAATCAAATGAATAATGTAGCTCCCTAATGGCTCAAAATGTGCAATGACATTTTACAGTTTCTTTATAATATATAATACAGTATCTTATGATATTAGAGTATTATCGGAATATGCAGATATAATTCATAATTAAAGCAAATTAATAATTATTTTTCACTTGTTAAACATAGCATCAAGATTAAAATGGAAATAAGAATATCAAATAAATAAAAATGCTTGTAAATAAGGTAAGTGTAAGAAGTAAAATTTGTAAAAGTTGATTTAAAATATCGTTTAAGATTTCAATGATGTACAAAATATTGGAAATATTGCTAACGCTTCCCAAATGATTTCAAAATTGCAATTCGTTCGCTGGTTGTGTTACCTCGCTCAAAACCTTCAAATCCTTCAAAAGTGTGAAATATCAAAACGGTAAGTAGAATTACATGACTTTGTATACATTATTATACAATTTCAAAAAATCAATCTTTTAGAAAGCTAAATATTTAAAATGTACTAATGAACCATCTTTGAAAAATATTAATAAATCAATGAAAAGCCATGACAATTTATACAGAATTTGGCTTTTCTCTTACTAATGAATAGGTATCTTTTTTTTAAATGTAAATTATAGTATGTATTAATGTTTTGAAATAAAAATTATCTATTTTAATAAAGTTGTTTGTGCTTTTAATTAGCATAAATAATTAAAATAAAAATGTATGCACATTGTGAAAAGGATTATGCGAGAACAAAACGCCAATTATTTATTTCTAAATTAAAATAATCATAAATATGAATTCACAAAATTTAAATCAAAATTAAATATAATCAATATTCCAAATAAACAAACCAACGGGTCACCATGCTGTTTAGTACAAATGTATTCACTCACTAAATTCGATTCATAATATCGTATTTAATACTCACAGACCATCAGATAATTCCATTGCAAATAACGTTTTTTAGAGTGGTTGTAATATATAAATTTAAATCACAAAGAATCAACCCTTTCAAAGCAAAAATATTTTAAATACAAAAGATTTAATTTTTTTTAAGAAAAAGCATTTAGGCTTTTCTATATGATAAATAGAAAATTGAAACCTTATATTAAAGCAAATATTCCTATTATTTATGTAAAGAAATCCCTTTCATGAAAATAATTCAGTTGCATAGATATAACTTTTGCAATTAAAATTATCTAATTTCAATAGTTTTTATACTTTTAAATAGCATAAATAATTAATTTGTGAATTAATATATACTATAAACAGCAATACCGACTACAAAAACGCTAGCAAATTGCTCCTGAATGTTAACAGCTGCATTCTATCTCATTAAAACTAATCAATAACCACTGATTTTAAACTATCATTGTTTAAAAATTCTGTAAACTTGATTCAGTCTCCTTATGTAATTCACTTGTCATCATATTGCAAAGATCCATTCTCTCTTCTTACGAAGACATGCTTTGATTTGTATTTGAAACAAAATTTCTTGATCCAGATAATTTTAAAAATTGATTTACTAAAACTAAAAAAGCTACAATAAATTAGCAGTGGAAGTGTTTTGTGATATATTGCATCCTACAAACTGAATATGATCTACAACTACATTTTTATGCTACTACATTCAGGAGGTATTTTTCCTCTCCGATTCCGATCTGAGGATAAAAATACTTTAAGACTGTCCAAAATTGCCACAACATTATTTACCATTACATCAACATTTTTGGTGGCTTTAGCAACTGCATCCAATATGCAGAGTTCAAGAAATAATTCTTTGGCATTAGCTTTTGCATTTTTGAGTCTGATAGTGATTTTG
Organism: Argiope bruennichi; assembly: GCF_947563725.1. Classification (NCBI taxonomy): domain Eukaryota; kingdom Metazoa; phylum Arthropoda; class Arachnida; order Araneae; family Araneidae; genus Argiope; species Argiope bruennichi. The sequence continues at coordinate 82,449,855 of NC_079158.1, forward strand.
CATCGATGTATTCTCACAATAAAAATCAACAAATTGAAGAAAATTGTGGAATTATTAAAGCAGTTTGAAATTTACAGAAAAAAATCGGGTATGGTATGGTTGAAAGTAATGATATTTATAAGTGTATTTACAGAAATCTCTCTGTACTTTATCAGCATATTTGTTAAAGAAAAATCTGATAACGCATCCATTTATTTCTTCGGATATAATTTAATTTATAGCAATTTAGTTTATATATCTTGCAGAGCTGTCTACATGTTTTACGTCAGAATGCCATTAATCGGATTTGCAATTTATTACATCGTTATCTGTAATGACATTATTCGCATCTTGAAACAATTTACTGAATCCATTTCGACAAACAAGTATTCAAGATCAAAGAAGATACATTCAAGTACATTAAAAAAGTATACTAGCCTTAACTATGAGGAACTTATTCATACATATTCTGACATAAAATCTGTCATCGCAAAGATTGACAAAGAGATTGGTCTCCTAACTTTCGTATTTGTTCTTTACAATTCTGCCATGATGTGTTTTGCTTTATATGTTATTCTTGAAAACACTGCATTCCATACATTATTTATGCGGATTTCAATTTTCTACATGTTTTTCAACACCTTTTTATTGCTGATAGCTATGACTGTCATTGCTTCGATGATAACAGAGGCGTCTCAGAAAATAGCTTCTCATACCTTATTGATTAGGCCAGATATTGGAGAATATTCTGCTTTTAGTCAGCAAAGATTTATTACGCTGGCGGAAAAACAAATTACACTGACAGTATGGGGGATTTTTCCAATTGAACGAAATATAATTTTTAATATTAGTGGAGCCATGTTCACCTATTCTCTACTTTTTCATAGCTTAAGTTCAACAAAGAATGTTTAACAATCTACAATCAATCTGATTAATTTCTACACGTTTTTCAACACTTTTTTATTACTGATAGCTATGACCGTCAGGGCTTCGATGATAACAGAGGCGTCACAGAAAATAGCTTCTTATCCTTACTAATTAGGTCAGATATTGGGAGAATATTTTCTTTTAGTCAGCAGCGATTTATTACATTGGCGTAAAAACATATTAACTGACTGTATGGGGGATTTTTCCAATTGAATGAAATGTAATTTTTAATATTAGTGGAGCCATGTTCACCTATTCTCTACATTTTCATCGCTTAAGTTCAACAAAGAATAATGTTAACAATCAGATTTTCATTTTCAAGCAGCATAAGTATGTTCGATTTCTTCAGACTTGAGCTTCTAGACTGTGAATGATTGTTTGATGGCTTTTTCAAATATATATATATATATATATATATATATATATATATATGCCATAATGTTTATATATATCATGTAAATTATTTAGATTTTAATTCAGGTTCAAAAAAATACTGCATACTACTTTTATTCTGAACTTCTGGATATCAAAGTCACTATTTTGCATCTTTAACTTTTGAACAATAGAATAAGATTTGAACATTGTGTCCTATCTTTGTTTCCAAATTTGAAACTTGTTGAAAAATCTCTGCCATCAGGAAATTGATTATCACAAACCATTGATTATCAAAATCAATTGTTTGTATCACCTTATTATAATCAATCAATGCATCACCTAATTGATTGTCATAATCAATTTAAACTCTGTGAACTGATGTTAAGGTCCTTCATGATTTTAAAATAAAATTATCCATAAGGTGGACCCCGGGACATCATGAGTATTTTCGCATCTAACTGTCATTATCTTCTTAGCAAGTAAAATTGGTGTCTGGGACATGAGACTATACTCATGTTTTAGCTGCACAGCGCCTTCTAAGAATAGCACCTTGTGGAACATATACCCTCTTGTCTTTTCCAACAATATTTCGCTGCATTCAATCATGAAAAAATATAGTAATCGAAATAATCCAGCATCTAAAATAAACACTCATTTTTTTTTACATGACTCTTTCGTATTCATTTTTTTCCCTTGACCTTTTCTCGAACTTTTAGAAACAATTTCTAAGTATGCTTCTGAAAAACTATAGTATACACTTTTAAAATGAAATCAGTGAAGTTGTGAATGCGAAATGGGTTATATTTCTTTGTTATAGAATTTTGAAGGAAACTGTTTCGTGTGTCGATGACCATATGAACCATTGTTTCTCATCAACACAGAGAAAATTCTTTAATGACGTGGTAGAAGGAGCAAGACAATTCTTAAAAGACCTTTGCATAGCTGGATCCATCCAAGAAAGTAAATTCTTGTTATTTTAATTCTAGGATATACCATTTATATCTCTCTTATAATATGAAATCTCAAAAATATATTTTTCAATCTTAAAATGTTTTTAAAGATAATATAGAAGTTTCTTATAATTTTTCCCATGTTAACCGCAAGTTTCTAAACATAAAAATCTAATTTTTGTTAATTGGAAATTCATATCCGGCACTACCCTAATTATTTAAATATCAACAAGCCATTGTAAATTTAATTATGACTAGTTTACTTACACAAAGACCCTATTTTAAGAGAACGCGAAGTTATTTTGGGGCTCATTTTGCAAATCTGAACTGCAAAACTGAACAATGGTTTGTAGATAGAATCGGATTTCGGATATGATCCGAACCCAAGTGCCGATATTTCGCCACTAAGTAATATCAAGTTTAAGAGGGTAGTTCTTTGAAAGTCCATTGCTTTTATGGATTATTTTTCTGGATAAATTGATAATTTTTTATATTCTTTTCAAATAATGTAATATAATTAATAATAATTTAATAAATTAATAGTAATAAATTAAATAGTATATCTGAAAGACTATTACTATTATTTCTTAATTATCTGAAATCGTAATAATTCATGAAGTTTTTTTATGCATTTCCTTTTTTTTTTAATGTACAATTTCGAAAAAAAAACATTAAATTGTGGAACATATACCCTCTTGTCTTTTCCAACAATATTTCGCTGCATTCAATCATGAAAAAGTATAGTGATCGAAATAATAAAGCATCAGAAACATATACTCATTTTTTTTTACATAACTCTTTCGTATTCACCTTTTTCTTCTTGTCTGAATTTTTAGAAATAATTTCTAAGTATGCTTCTGAAAAACTATAACATACACTTTTAAAATGAAATCACTGAAGTTGTGAATGTGAAATGCTGTGTGTTTCTTTGCTACAAAATTTCAAAAGAAAGTGTTTCGTGTGTAGATGATCATATGAAGAACTGTTTCACACCACTGCAGATAAAAGTCTTTAACCACCTGGTACAAAGAGCAAGGCAATTCCTAAAAGATCTTTGCGTACCTCGATCTATCCAAGAAAGTAATTTCTTTATTTTATTTCTAGAATATACTATTTATACCATTTTTATAATAAAAAGTCTCAACAATATCTTTTTCAATCCTAAAATCTTTTTAAAGATAATAATGAAATTTTGATTCATTGTACCCGTATTAAACACGTCTCTAAACATAAAAATCTAATTTTTGTTACTGTAAATTTATATCCGACAGTATGCCATTTTTATAAAAATCGATAAGTCTTTGTAAAATTAATTATGACTAATTTAATAATACATATGCTACATCTTGAAGATCAAAAGTTATTTTGCTTCTGATTTTGCAAATCTGAAATGTGGGCAGATGAAGATAATGGTTTGTAGATATAATCGGAATTTAAACTAATCGAAACCCAAGTGCTAATATTTTGCAACCAAGTAACCGCAAATTTGAGAGTGAAATAATATCGGGGTCCCATCTTTGAAAGCAAATTGCTTTTATAGATAAATTAATAATTTTTTATATTCTTTTTATACATATATGAAATCGTATATCTGATAAACTATTATTATTGTTTATTTATTTGATTAAACCGTAACCAAGATGTTACTTTATAAATTTCCTTTTCTTTTGAAATGTGTAATTTCGAAAAAAAAAATATATATACTTATGCAATAATATTTTTAATAATTTTTCATGAATAACTTTCTTAATTTGATAACTCATTACTTTCTGAATATATCAATTATTCATTGTAACAATCTTTATCGTCCTTTTATGCTTTCTGTTTCATTTATGTTACCGTATTTTTCTACCCATTGATGAAACATGTATCAAAATAAATATTTCTGTCAGAAAAATTTATTTTGTTTTATATAACTGTCCAATTGTTTTTCACTAGTGATTTACATGTTTTTGTTTATAATAGCATACTTGAAACCTTCAACATGTTATCAGAATTTGTCCTTGTCTGAAACAAAATGTGCTCCGAAACATCGACATTTAATCCAGTTATCCAAAAAAGTTGAACAAAGGGATGCTGATGATGGCCTCCGAGAAACCTGTTGGTAAAATCAATTGTCAGTTGACAGTGGTATGATTGTCATACAATTATCAAATTATTCTTGCTTTGCCAAATAATGAACACTGTCGTTTTTATACCTAAAAATACAATTATAATAAAGTAATATAATAGATATCTAATAACAATTTGAAACAAGGTATAGACAGACTTTCACATTCAAGTAATTCGTTTTTATTAGATTTTTTTTGATTTTTTAAATTTATTTGTAAGTGCTTGAAACGTAAATAAATTTAAGTACCTTTATATATTATTCATTAATATCGATGCGAATCAATATTACTGTCTTCCTGTAACGTTAGTATCATTATTGAAGAGAGAGGTTGACGGATATTCTTTATGGATGCTGAAGCGAACATTTGAGGATTTTGGGGGGGGGAAATGAAGGTTCTGGGAAATGCAAGAATTATAGCAATATCTCTATTAAAAACTGAAATCCTTTTGGAAAATTGTATTGTTGAAAGACTTATATAAATACAAGATTTTGAAGTGAGTTATTAAGTGATCTCTTAGTGTAGATAGCAAAACGAGTTTCTTAATTCGTTGTTTAGTGATTTGCTGTCTATTTGTGCTATAAGCGTTTACAAGATCTGTTCTTTTCATTCACATAGGCTGTATTATTGTTACTTGTGCTTCGTATTTTTCATGGAATAAAGCGTAGTTTTCCATTTTCCAAGCAGTAGTTCCTTTCACCGTAAATACATAAAAATTGTCATTTCATTACTATCCATCACAGTGCCTATTCATTGGCATCCATTGAATTGATAGAGCACTTTATTTATATAAAGAAAAGTCTAGATCATGCTTTGTTTTCGGGATTCTGAATTTTCGGGAAACCTGAAATATCTTTAGAGTCTATTTTCGAAAGGTATGCGAACTGTGATACCATTTTCATTTCGAAATTCTTCTCTAATAATCAATTAATAAAAGACAAATTATCTGCTGCTATTTAAGCAAAAAAAGCATGATAAAGTGATTTCATTTTTTTTTTCTTTGAAGGCTTAATGAACTCTGTCGGAAAACTTTGAATATATTTTGTTTCAAGTGTGATCTATATTTAGTGATATATCTATTGAAAAACATTCTATGGGCATAATTAAATTCCTGTCGTTGCATTTAATAATGATAGACTATCAGGGCATTAGATGACAAAAAGTTTTAGAAACACACTTCCCTGCTTACACATAAATTGCATAAAACCAAAAAATGTATAATTAGTACTCAATAAATATATGAAGGCATAATCAAAATTTTTTATTAAATTTTCATTTTGGCTTCTTTTTATTTCTTGTCATTTCATGTCTGTCCCTTGAAAGTTATATAACAGCTATAGACACCTGTCAAATTTTGTTCTAAATCCATCTAAGGTTTGACTGTCTGTCTGTCTATAATTTCAAAAACATACAAACGCGATAACTCAAAAAAAAGGAGTGACTTAAATATGTGAAATTTGGTATGCAATTTTGTGGCTATAAGTTTAGCTCTGTGTAAAATTGTTGTTTCAGTCGGTAGGGGAAAAACGCGTTTAAAACATAAATTCGATTTTTGGATACTATTAACCACATGCCAGGAATTAATCGCCCAAAAAAAAAAAAAAAAAAAAAACTCGCTGAGGATTATACGACAGATTTAATATTTTCTGGTAAATATATGATATTATTTGCAGCGTAAATCAACTCTATGGATTCGATTTCATGATCTTTTTGTGAGAATTCAATAATATAATGGTTCCATAATATAATGTTCCATTTAATATAATATGGAATTTTCAGTTCGCATTATATTTAATATTTTCCAATTAATTCCAAATCAATACGATTTTCTGATTGGCTTTCTAATTCAAATTTTTTAGAATTTCCAAGAACAACTTTTGGTGGTTTGGAAGACAAACTTTTTTAAGGATTGAAGAATAAAGAAACAGCAGCAATTTTTGTTTTCTGGAACTGATAATTTATCAATTGCTGATAAAACTCATAGAGAAAATAGTAGCATGTTAAAGTGTGTTTTCGTTCACCCAATTAGCAAAGTTTGAAAAACAAAAAAATTATAATCTTCAAATTTCTGAACGATGAACCTAAATTTTAACAAAGCTCCTCAATTTTTTTCAGGGAGGGGGGGGGGGAGATTTTTACAGTAATTAATTTAAATAGTTGAAAGTGACTATAAATCTTTCATTTAAAAATTATGCAATTTTCTAATAGCAACAATATATTTGTTTTCTCTCACAGTGCCAATGTTTGTAAACCATCTTTGTAATTCCACACCATGTATTACATTTTATCTTGTAAATAAATTTCTTCTTGGTATTGTATATTGGTTTTCTGTTTTTTCCAAACTGATGTTGAAAAAAGAAATAATTGAACTTAACGCAGTGATATTATTAGGTATTTTCTGGTCCTAAACAATATAAACTATGAAGCCACTTACTATACTTTGCAAAAATGTATAGGTTTTATTCATCCAATTATTATGATTCATCACCGTACGTTATCCAGTTTGGTACGCAATATTATTTAAACGTACGTTTGGTATTTAACTAATATTAATAACAATTACTTAAACAAGAGATAAGAATCTCCCCAACAATATTTGAAAAAAAAAGTTTATATTAGTCTCATCTCTTTTAATTCATGGAATTGGTATTTTTTTGAGATTCATTTATTTGGCAAATAAACTTATTACTTTTTAATAAATTTTTCTGTGGTTTCCCTGAGCTACTCTAGAAGACTACCTAGTCTAGGCAGAAATCCAACACTTATTCAAGGAAGAATTTTTTACCACAAAGAAACATTAAACGTATGATTATTTCTTTCCTTTAAGCAGAGAAATCTGATCCATTTAAATATCAGGCTCTTTTAAGTAAGATGTTCTCATATAAAAGCAAATGTAACTTCCTTAAAAATAGCAATAATAATACTGCATTATACATAGTAAGATAAATATAATATTCCATGCAGAAAACACAGTACTGAATTTGAATCAGTGAAAATTAAGTTTTATTTATAGTTATCAATTAAACATTAGAATAATTTATGTATGCATAAAAAACGAGAGAGAAAGCTTGTATATATCGACATATCCCAGGACAAGTTACTGGTTTTACTTCCAAACTGCATATTCTATGCTGTGAATATAAATGGGATATTGAATGTTCCAAAACAGAATTAAAAAGGAGACTCGCACGTAGTAACGATTCATCAACACAGAAACTAACAAAAGGATATTTTTTAAAATTGTCTTTCAACTCGTACTATTAATGCAACTTCTAATAACAGTGTTAGTTTGTTTTTGAATTTCATGCCAGATTTCAAAAAATACTGCTTTTTAACAATATTAAATGAATAAGCTTTAAAGTTCAATTTATTTACTTTGTAATTAATCAATACTGTACTACTGATCTAAAAATGCACACCAAAATATACTTATTTTTCATTTTTTTTTAGAAAATAAAATCTTTATCTGATTAATTGAATTAAAACAAGAAAAAAAAACTTTTATTATAATAATAAACTAAAAGTTACATGAATATTAAAGACAAATTATTTCTTAAAAATGAAAATATTTACGGCAGAATAAAAAAAACTAACAGAGGAGTATTGAAAAATTGTTACTTTTTTAATATCTCAATGATTAAGAGTAGGCAGTCCAGTGTTTCAGCGCCAATATCCTTTTCCCAGTTTTACTCCCAACAGCATCATTTATGCTCCTGTTTATATGGCTTAATACTGTGGTAACGGGATGACTGGATGTAATTAAAGAAAAAGTGCCATTCATGCATGCGCACCAGCTGATTTATCGAAATTCTGAATTGTTGGCACGAAATCATTCTGACTTCTGTTCTAATGTGAAGTGAGACTCCACAGAACAATAATATGCTTTCACCATATAACTGCTATTATAGGATATGATAAATTTATATTTTTATCTTGTATTTTCATAAAATTATCTACATGCAAATAAATAAATAGGTAAATTCATTAAATTATTGCAAGTGGCGTTGAAGCTTTGCATTTCTAATCTATAGGTCGACCGTGATAGCCTGATAGTAAAGTCTCAGAGTTATGACCGGAGGAGTCCAGATTCAAACTCTTCATCCATATGATAAAGGATAGTGCACGCTAAATCCGTAGGAGCCATATGTTCCTTTATGTGGAGGGGGGGGGGATTCAGAAGGAGATAGAAAGAGAAATGTCGCTTTAAGTAGTGTCCTCGCCATCTGAATGCTGTTCAAAAGTACGATTTACATTTTAAAATAGCTCTTACATTGCTTGCTTATAGAGAACATTAATATAACTAAAACGAATTTATAAATGGGTCAATACTGTCAAAATGGCTCATTGATCTTAAATGTCCATATTAACCTAATGAAGATGAAGGTGAAACAGCACAGATGACCCATCTGCTAATCTTTAGGAGCAGATTAAATACGATAGGTGCAATCTACCTTAGTTAGGATATCAGGATCGCAGGTCAATATTTGTGAATCTTTAGTTTATCTTTGCATCAGTATAAATCACCAGGAAAATTATATACCAAACCAAAATCATAGCATGCGCAAATTCTCATTAATTTTCAAATACAGTCAAACATGTTTTTGTGTGGCCCTTTTTCATGTCACTTTCTTTTTCGGCAATTGTTTTTTTTTTGTGTGGTATATGAATGCCAACAAGTGGTGGCATTATAATACGTTTGTAATGCCTATCATTGGTGTACATATGTATACTGATGTAATGTATATCAGTTAGAAAGTAATTGCAATAAAAGCAATATATATATATATATATATATATATATATATATATATATATATATATATATATATATATATATTTAGAATTAAAAATAATAACAATAATATTTTTTGGCGATTTATTTTAAGAGTAAGTTTAAGTAAAAAATAATTAAATAAACACAATAAAAATAACTATTAAAATTTTTTTAAATGTATTTAACTGTAATTATTTTATCAAGATAACTGATTCCAAAGCATTTTTAGAATATTAATTACACACTTATTTCTAATCAAATTACCCACAAAATCATCAGTATAAGATTTTTTTAATAAAAAAAAATCATTAAAATATTCCAAATGATAAAAAAAAATGTCTGTTAAAATGTAAACTAAATTATGAAATTTTTTGTGCTCTAACTTCTTAAGGAACTGATCTCTTAGAGAAAAGAAATGGTGTAGTAAAATCATATTAATTTCATTACATCATTAATTACATATTATAAAATATAGGAAATAATTCAATAAGCCATATAAAAATTCATTCTAATAAATTTATTTCAAATAAACTTTAGCATTTTCTCCGATTCAAATAATTTCAAATTCAAAAAAATTTATTAAATCAGTGAAAATCATAGTCCGTAAATTGTGCTTTTAATTCTTGCTGTAATAACAATTACACAACAAGTAAATTAAGATAAGCATTAAAATCCTATTATTATAACCATCAAAAAGTTAACAAAAACTTCACTTTGTTTAATCTGCATAATTTCAAATTCTACAGCCTCTCAATAAGTGTATAAAAAATATTTCCTTCCATACAAAATACAAACAGTATATTTGAATTATTTTAAAAATTAAAGAACACAAATATGTTAATAACTTCACACACAGAATTTAATTCTTTTTCAATTCCTTGTGACTATATAGACTAGATATCTAATGCCACCTGCATATTTATCCAATTGTACATTGAAAATAAACAATTATACAAGAGATAAGGAAATATTTTGAACAGAATCTTTAAGATACTTGAAGATATATTATGGAAAAGAAATTTATTTATTATCATTTAAAATAATGGAAAAGAAATTTGTTTAATTTTTATTGGAATATAAAACAATATTTCCAACTTAATTAGAATGCACAAAAACCACTGTATTTCATTCATATACTTTGTAAATAAGATACTTTGTAAAAAATATTTTAATTGATAACATGCAAACTCTTAAGATATTCACCATTTTTTGTTAAAAAATATATATAAATTATTTTTAAAAACTTCATAGTTTAAGTTGTCCACTTTTAACCCATCTATATAATAAAAAATAAAATATTTTTCAAAATACAGATATATTCACAAAGAACTTGATCGAAGTGCTCTTTTATAATTATACATGAAGTAGGCTGAAAGATCACACATTAATAAAACATGTGAAGAATGAGCAAAATGGAGACTCTTTATAATATGTATTAAGTGTATGCGTCCTTAAAAAAGGCAATGGAATAAACGATGTTAATGCTCCAAATGAGGCAAATATGCAAAAATAAAATAATATTACACCTCTAACCTGATTTAACCTGAAATATACAACTGAACAACCACATTTACACATACATTAAGAAAAATAAGCACAGTAATTAAGCAGAAATTGTTGCAAACCTTGTATAAAAAAGTCAATAGTTCAAATTTTCTATCATTTCTGAATAGAATTGCAAACCATAATATATTATAAAAGATATAACTTTTTAGCAAAAGAAGTTATACTATGTAATACCTGCTGAATAACTATTAGATTGTGTATTTTGCTATATATTATAGAATTAAATTCGTGAAATGTATTTTTAAAGAAATACCAAATACCATAAACTTTCTGTCTACAAGAAAATCAGAGCCATGGCATAATCACTATTTTGTAACATTATGTAGCAATTTATGCATGCTTTAAAGGTAGATAAATGCCTACAAATAAAGCATGAAATATCATTAAGTTTGAAAAAAGATAGTATTGCAATCATTTTGATATGGTTATAGAAAACATTTTTCAACAATTTGGTTCTTTTCAGAAAATATATTTCACAAAATGGTTCCATATTAAAAATAAAATTTATAAAGTCAAAAATCACAATTTATTAATTACAAGAATAAAAGATTAATAATCTTGCAAACCTGTCTGAAGAAATTCAAGTATGTAAGAATTTTACAAATTTAACTGAACACATTAGTTCAATTGATTAGATACATACTTCCTTTCTACTACATAGCCACTTTATTTTTTCCAATATAATTAAAAAATATATAAAGAATCTTTCCTAATCAATTTTTTAAATATGAAAACAATTGTTAAAAAACACAATTATTGTAAAAACACATTTTGTAAAAAATTGGAGAAACATTATATGACACATTGCCTTGAAACTTAGTATCCTTCGTTTTTTCTCAAATGAAGTTAGAAATTCTTCTCATTAAAATTATATTAATAACCTCTTTATTATCATCTTCATCATTTTTTGTGTATCTTCAATCCTTTTCACAACTTTGTGGATTATGGAGAACATTCCTCATTCTTGTCATCATATGAAGATTAGACAACTATTAGACAACTCGCTTTTTGTAATAGAACAGTAGACAGTGAGATCGTGACGGACAATTTAATAAGTTTGGTTAGAACTGTCTATAAAAACAATTTAAGTTTTCTTAGAAGTCACGAAAAATTGTTTAAGAAATGCAAAAAGTAGACTTACAAAATTCTTTTAACTGAAATCCTAATTCATAATATGAGGTGTAAAAAACATGATCAAAATTCTGCAAAAACATTCGCTAACAAATTCGTCAAATGAAATTTTGTTGGATTGAGATTTACTTGCTTTTCAATTGCATTGTTTTAAATATCAACAGTTGTACTGTCATGATACTCAGTTTGCATTGTTATAAACATAAGTTATCATTACAATATAATAATTCTTAAATTATTTATATCCTCTTCACATTTATTTTATGAATAGCAGGAACTTATAGCTCCATAGAAATGCTAACAAATAAATGTATGAAGTTCTTAGATTTAAGATTAAAGGCAACAAAATTGATAAATGCTTCATTTATTTATCATTCAAATTTAGTCTTTAAACACGATCCAAACAACAATATTTGTTCCGCAGAAATAAAACTGATATTAATCAAATATTAATAATCTTAATTGGAATTCTTTATTTTATCAAAACTGCAAAGAAATTTCGAAACTGTAAATTAGTTCAATAAATGTGTTTCAAAGACATACATTTCTTATCCATGTTCTTGAAAATTTTTTTAAAATTATTTTATGGTCTCTGTTATTTTACATCAATATATTACTGAATGACTGAGAAGAATGATTTAAATCAACTGCAGTTTGAGACATTTTTAGTTCATGGAATTTTTAATAGTTCCATCGAAGTTTTCAAATGTTTATTAAAAATTGTAGCCCACATCGTAAAAGACTATTAAAAAAAGCTATCATGTCTAAGTATTTGAGAAAATTATCCATAAAATTATTTAGAAATATTAAACATAATACAAAGTATTATATGTTAAAAAATATTGAAAAAGAAATTGCTAAAATAATATTCTAAAGAATACTCGTGTCTTATGGGTGTTAGGAAAGATTACACATGAGCTAAACATAATGACTTCTTCATTCTTTCTTATTATTTTCGAGTATCCGTCTTCATATTTGGTATTACCATTTCAAACAATTTTCATAAATGAAACTGTCTGGCTTAACCACTTTAGTAATTTTTCCTGGATGAAATTGTTTAAAATAACTATTTCAATAATTTTTCATGAATGAAACTGCCCCGCTTTCATAGCTGGTCATAGCTGTAAGCAATAAAAAAATGTTGAACGATGTGTAGAAATTAATCAGTTAGATTGTAGATTGTTAAACATTCTTTGTTGAACTTAAGCTATGAAAAAGTAGAGAATAGGTGAACATGGCTCCACTAATATTAAAAATTATATTTCGTTCAATTGGAAAAATCCCCCATACTGTCATTGTAATTTGTTTTTCCGCCAGAGTAATAAATCTTTGCTGACTAAAAGCAGAATATTCTCCAATATCCGGCTTAATCAATAAGGTATGAGAAGCTATTTTCTGAGACGCCTCTGTTATCATCGAAGCAACGACGGTCATAGCTATCAGCAACAAAAAAGTGTTGAAAAACATGTAGAAAATTGAAATCCGCATAAATAATGTATGGAATGCAGTATTTTCAAGAATAACAAATAAAGCAAAAGACATGATGGCAGAGTTGTAAAGAACAAATACGAAAGTTAGGAGACCAATCTCTTTGTCAATCCTTCCGATGACAGATTTTATGTCAGAATATGTATGAATAAGTTCCTCATAGTTAAGGCTAGTATACTTTTTTAATGTACTTGAATGTATCTTATTTGATCTTGAATACTTGTTTGTCGAAATGGATTCAGTAAATTGTTTCAAGATGCGAATAATGTCATTACAGATAACGATGTAATAAATTGCAAATCCGATTAATGGCATTCTGACGTAAAACATGTAGACAGCTCTGCAAGTTCTATATACTAAATTGCTATAAATTAAATTATATCCGAAGAAATAAATGGATGCCTTATCAGATTTTTCTTTAACAAATATGCTGATAAAGTGCAGAAAGATTTCCGTAAAGACACTTATAAATATTATTACTTTCAACCATACCATACCTGAATTTTTTCTGTAAATTTCAAACTGCTTTAATAATTCCACAATTTTTTTCAATTTGTTGATTTTTATTGTGAGAATACATCGATGCAAAACCACTATCAGACTCAGAAAGGCGAAAGCTAATGCCAGAGAATTATTTCTTGAACTCTGCATCATGGATGCAGTTATTAAAGCCACCAAAAATGATAATGCAATGGTAAAAAATGTCGCAGCAATATTGGATAGTCTTAAAGTATTTTTATGCTGAGATCTGAATCTGAGAGGAAAAATACCTCCTAAATGTAATAACATAAAAATGTAGTTGTAGATCATATTCAGTTTGTAGAATGCTATATATCACAAAACACTTCCACTTCTAATTTATTTATTTTTTTAAGTTTCAGTAACTTAAGTTTTAAAATAATTTATATCTTGAAATTTTATTTTAAATACGAATCAATGTCTAGAAGAGAAGACAGACTTTTGTCAGATGAGGGCAAGGGAAATTGAATCTAGTGTATAGAATTTGTAGACTATGATGTTTTAAAATCAATGGTTATTGATAAGTTTTAATGAAATAGAATGCAGATTTAGCGTTCAGGAACAATATGCTAGCGCTTTTGTTGTCGATATTCCTTTTTATGGCATATATTCATTCATAAATTAATTATTTATGCTATTCAAAAATATCTAAATATTATATGCATGATATAGCTTTTATCTATGAATCTGAATTATTTTCATGAAAGCGATTTTTTCATAAGTAATAGGCATATTTACTTTTAATATAAGGTTCTAATTGTTTATTTATCATAAACAAAAATCTAAATGCTTTTTAAAAAAATAATTGTTGTTGGATGTATTTATAAAATTTTTGCTTTTAAAAGTTTGATTCTTTGTGATTTGTATTTATATAATGCAGTCGCGTTAAAAGATCATTTTCAGTGGAATTATCTGATGATCTGTGAATATTAAATACAATATTATGAATTTAATTTAATTTCAAATTGAATTTAAATTTATGAAATAAATTTAATTTTTTATTTCAAAACATTAATACATACAATAATTTACATCAAAAAGATACCTATTCATTAGTAAAAGAAAAGAAAAATTCAATATAATTTATTATGGCTATTCATTAATATATTAATATAACATAAATACTTTTATTTTTTAAAGTAGGTTCATTAGTGCATTTTAAATATTTAGCTTTCTAAAAGATTGATTTTTTGAAATTTGAAATTGTATAATTATGTATACAATGCCATGTAATTCTACTTACCGTTTTGATATTTCACAATTTTGAAGGATTTGAAGGTTTTGAAGTAATACAACCAGTGAACGAATTGCAATTTTGAAATCATCTGGAAAGCGATAGCGATATTTCCAATATTTTGTACATCATTGAGATTTTAAACGATATTTTAAATCAACTTTTACAAATTCTACTTCTTATACATACCTAATTTTCATACATTTTTATTTATTATTTATTCTTATTTCCATTTTAATCTTGATGCTATATTTAACAAGTGAAACATAATTATTAATTTGCTTTAATTATGAAATATATCTGTATATTCCGATAATACTCTAATATCATAAGATACTGTATGATATGTCATAAAGAAATTGTAAAATATCATTGTCCATTTTGAGCCATTAGTTAGCTACATTGGTTATTTGATTAGAGTTCTTAGTTTTTAATTGTATATTCACACGTCACCATTATAGTGTTCGGAGGATGTATTCGATTTGACTGTATCAGTTACAGGTTAATATTGAAACTCGGTACTAATTTGATACTATCTTTATACTTTTACTCGTATCATTTCGATACTTTATTTTTTCATATTTTCTTGAAACAATACTTGATGCTTTTGTACTTGAGACAATCAATAAATGAACTTTTTTTCCCATCAGGATGTTTAACTAACTACATAAAAAAGATAGCTTTAAGAATTCGTATATCTACCCAAATTGATGTTACTTCTAGCTTTGGTTAACTAATTTGTCTTAATTAAAAATAATTAATAACAAGTCAGTATTTTTATAAAACATAAAAGAATGACAACAAAAATTTAATTTTAATTTTATTTTTCAGTATTTTATTGTATATTTCTATTTGGATTTTTCTATTTGGAAGTATTGTAATCGTCAAAAATTCGAATTCGTGATTTTGAAGAAATACCACATTTCAACCTTTCTTAAATTCGAAATATACATTTTTGAAACTGTGGCTGAATATTCGATTTGTCAATATGTCTACGAACGCACTAACTCAAAGAAATTTTGAGCTCGACGAATGAAATTTGGTATAGGGTTCTTACACCGAATTCAGATTTATGTCGAATTCTAAACGAAATCCATTCACAGGTAATTCGTCTGCCAGGCTATCCGAGAACAAAGGAACACGATAAGTACAAAACTCAGAGATCTAGTTAAATACAATTTATGCAACGATCCTTACCAAATCTGGAATTAATTCCGACAAGGGACTGAATGTCTGTCGGTCTATACTTTTCCAGGCATTTAAATGAGATAATTCAGAACACTTTAGATAAATGAAATTTGGCATGTAATATTATGATTATAATTTTATATATTTATATCAAATTTTGGTTTCATTCCATTGGGGAAAAATGTTCCAAAATATTTCATTATCTGATATATGTGTATTAAATGCCAGCGATTAGTCGCCTCCCTAATTGTTGTTTTCGAATGACGTATATTGCATATTAATTTGTTAACTGTATCAATTAATACAAGAAAGAAGTACACAACTCTCATGTTTGAACATAAAAATCTAATCATTCATAATGTTCAAAATCTTTCTCAAGTTTTACAATTTTATACGGGTAAAAGGAATAACATTATTATTGCGGAATAAGCGAGAAAATTTCGGGAGACTATTACAGCTGATTTGAAGCGTTTTCTTACGAAAACTTTATTCATGTACAATTTTAATTTCAGTTCAGTTAATTAACTAATGATTATTTTAGAGTGTGTTTTCAATTCGTTTGTAATAAAAAGATATTTACAAGGGATGTTCAAATGAAAAGACATAAAACGACACTGTGGGTATAAATGAAGACTTTTTTCAAAGTATACACTATAGGCCTGAGAACAACGATCCCATTGATTAACGAGGCGAAGGATTTTTTGTTCCCAGAATTACTGTGGCAGTGACGAGACCCAGTTCTTCACATGGTGCTTGAGTTCGCCGTCCGAGTTGAAGCACTTCCCTTTCGGGAAACCAAACACATGAAAATCGTAGGGCGACATATCCGGGCAATAGGGCGGATGGTCGAGCTGCTGCCACTTGAACTTGGCCAGTTCCGCGTGTGCGACCCCGGAGACGCGTGGACGCGCGTTATCATGGAACAGAACCATAACCTTCGTGAGTAGCCCCGGTCTTTTGTTCTTGATAGGCCTGCGCCATCTTCGGAGTGTCTCACAGTGCACATCGGAGTTAATGCTTCTGAAAAAAATTCTGAAAGGGAAGCGCTTCAACTCGGACGGTGAACACAAGAACGTTTTGAAGGATTGGGTCTCGTCACGGCCACAGGAATTCTGGGAACAAGGAATCCTTCGGCTCGTTAATCAATGGGATCGTTGAACTCAGGCCTATGGTGTATATTTTGAAAAAAGTCTTCATTTATACCCAAAGTATCATTTTATGCTTTTTCATTTGAACATTTCTTGTAAATATCTTTTTATTACAAAAAATTAAAAACACACTCTAAAATTATCATTAGTAAATTAATTAAACTGAAATAAAAATTGAGCGTGAATAAAGTTTTCAGAATATAACTCTTCAAATCAGTTGGAATAATTTCCCGAAACTTTCTCGCTTATTCCCCAATAATGATGTTATCCCTTCTACCCGTATAAAATTGTGAAACTTGAGAAAGACTTTGAACATTATGAGTGCTTAGATTTTTATATTCACACATGAGAGTTGTGTACTTCTTTCTTGTATTAACTAATACAGTTAACAAATTGACATGCACTATATGTCATTGGCAAACCATAATTAGGGAGGCGATTAATCGCTGGCATGTAATACACAAGTATCAGATGATGAAATATTTTGGAACCTGTTTCCCCAATAGAATGAAACCAAAATTTAACATAAAAATATAAAATTATAATCATAATAATACATGCCATATTTCATTTATCTAAAGCGTTGTGAATTATCTCGTTTACATGCATGCAAAAGTATAGACCGACAGACGGTCAATCACTTGACACAATTAATTGCAGATTTGGTGAGGATCGGTGCATAAATTGTATTTAACTAGATCTTTCAGTTTTGTTCTTATCATGTTCTTTTATTCTCGGATGGCCAAGCAGACGAATTACCTGTGAATAGATTTCTTTTAGAATTCGTCTTAAATCCGAATTCAGCGTAAGAACCCAATACCAAATTTCATTCGTCGAGCTCAAAATGTTTTTGAGTAATTACGTTCATAGACAGGCTGACAAATCGAATATTCAGGCACAGTTCCAAAAATGTATATTGCGAATTTAAGAAAGGCAGAAATGTGGTAATTTGTCAAAATCCCGAATTCGAATTTTTGACGATTACAATACTTTATCTCAGTACATTTCGTTTAAGTGAAAAGAAAAAATATGAATAGAAAAATATATTTTGAAATCCAATTAGAAAAATACGATAATATACTTAAAAATAAAATAAAAATTAAATTTTTGTTGTAATTTTTTTATGTTTTATAAAAATACTGACTTTTTATTAATTCTTTTTAACAAAGATAAATTAGTAGCCAAAGCTAGAAGCAATTTGGAAGTAAAACAGTATTAATTAATTATAAAGTAAATAAATTGAACTTTAAAGCCTATTCATTTAATATTGTTATAAAGCAGAATTTTTTGAAATCTGGCATGAAATGCAAAAGCAAACAAACAAACAAATAAGAAAAACAAACTAACATTGTTATTAGAAGTTGCATTAATAGTACGAGTTGAAAGACAATTTTAAAAAATATCCTTTTGTTAGTTTCTGTGTTGATGAATCGTTACTACGTGCGAGTCTCCTTTTTAATTCTGTTTTGGAACATTCAATATCCCATTTATATTCACAGCATAGAATATGCAGTTTGGAAGTAAAACCAGTAACTTGTCCTGGGATATGTCGCAATATACAAGCTTTCTCTCTCGTTTTTTATGCATACATAAATTATTCTAATATTTAATTGATAACTATAAATAAAACTTAATTATCCCTTATTCAAACTCATTGCTGTGTTTTCTGCCTGAATTATTATAATTCTGTTACTCTGCATAATGGAATATTATTATTGCTATTTTTAAGGAAGTTACATTTGCTTTTATCTGAGAACATCTTACTTAGGAGAGCCTGATATTTAAATGGACTAGATTTCTCTGCTTAAAGGAAAGAAATAATCATACGTTTAATGTTTCTTTGTGGTAAAAATAATCTTCCTTGAGCAAGTGCTGGATTTCTTCCTATATTAGGTAGTGGTCTAGAGTAGCTGAGGGGAACCGCAGAAAAATTGATTTGAAAGTTGTAAGCTTAATTGCCAAATACATGAGTCTAAGAAATGCAAATTCCTTGAATTAAAAGAGATTAGAATAATATGAAAATTTTTTCAAGTATTATTGGTCGTATTCCTATCTATTGTTCAATTAATTGTTACCAGTTAAATACTATAAGTCTGTTTTAAATAATAATAAGTTTGTTTACTATAAGTTGTGTACCAAAATGAAAAACTCACAGTTATGATTCATAGTAATTGGTTGAGTAAAACCTATACATTTTTTGCAAACTGCTTAGGACCAGAAAATACCTAAAATAATCACTACCTTAAGTTCAATTATTTCTTTCTTCAAAATCAACTTGGAAAAAACAGAAAACCAATATACAATAGCAAGAAGAAATTTATTTATAAGGTAAAATTAATACATGGTGTGGAATTACAAAGATGGTTTACAAACATTGGCTCTGTGAGAGAAAACAAATATATTTCTGTTATTAGAAAAATGCATTATTTTTAAATGAAAGATTCACATTCACTTTCAACTGTTTGAATTAATTACTTCAAAAATTCTCCCAGAAAAAAATCGAGGAGTTTTGTTAAAATTTAGGATAATCGTTCAGAAATTTGAAGATTATAATTATTTGTCTTTCAAACTTTGCTGATTGGGTGAACGAAAGCACATTTTTGCATGCTACTATTTTCTCTATGAGCTTCATCAGCAATTGTTGAGGTATCAGTTCCAGAAAACAAAAATTGCTGTTGCTGACAGAAAATTTCTTTATTTTTCAATTCTTAAAAAATTTATCTTTTAAACCTACGAAAGTTGTTCTTAGAAATTCCAAAAATTTTTAATTAGAACAAAAGTCAATCTGAAAAACATATTGGGTTGGAATTCTGAATATCAAATATAATATAGAATGGAAAGCTGGATTCTCTCACAAAAATTGTTCTCCAAATCCAACCCATACTTAAAGTTGATTTACGCAGAAATAATATCACACATTACTAGAAAACCTCTCTTTAAAATATGGACTAAACTTATTAAAGTATAAAATAACAAAAAATTCTGTGGAACATTTTTTCCAATTTTTTTTTTTTTTTTTTTTTTTTTTTTTTTTACTGTATGACTAGAAGAGATTAGGCATGCTGTTATAGGTATAATAACATCATACCTAATAGCATTTGAACTTTAAAACAACATTTATTGCTACATCTGTAGCTAAGAAAAACACATTCTTGGTATTCTTTGAAATACTCAGTTCATAGAGCCGACCTATAAGCAAACTTAATTTTAAGCTCCAATCAATTTTGTGTTTCAAAGTTTTGCTCCAAAACAATATTTTTAATAAACGCCAACTGAAAATTTTTCTTCAATCACTTTATTTTTTTACATCAATTAAATTTCCCCTTTTTTTTTGGCATTAGAGGATGAGAGCATTAAAGAAAAGAAAAAAGGGGGAAAAAAACCCCTCAATGATTTTTAGAAGAAATAATATTTAGACGAATACATAATATCTATACTTATAATAAAGCTCAATGTGTGTGTGTGTATGTATTGGTGCTCTACAGGCCATACCGTTTGACTTACAACTACCAAATTTGGTACATGTATAACTTGGAGGTCAGGAATATGCACTGGAGTCCCTTTTTTGAATTTTTATTAGAATTTTAATTATTAATTAAAAAATAACTTTCCCGCCAAAAAAATCTTCATTTCCCCACAGCCAAATGAGTAAGGCTTCAGTTTTTTCCCCACGCTAATGAGGTTAGGTTTAACATGTTTTCGACCGATTATTTCAAACGATTCTGTTTATTTTCTTAATGTTTGATTCATTTAAAATTAAATATTGTTAATTTATTGATCTGCTCATGATGAATCTGAGAAAATTTTGTTCAAAAATACTTGAGATATTACATAAATTAAGAAAGATATTTTTTAGTGTTTAAATGCTCAGTTTCTCTGTATTCAGTAATCATATTATAAAAAAATGCTTTGTTTCAGTAAAAAATATTATTATTTAATTGCAGTTTAATCATTTTCATTTTAATTTAAAGCATAAATTCTACGGGAGCTAACAGAAAATTAGAGAGACACATATTACGTTATGGCTGAAGGCCTTTATAATGTTATGAGAGAATTATATGACTATCGAAATTTGAAGTTTTAAAATATTTTGATGAAGAAGCTGTTAAAATAGAAGTTAGATAAAATATTTAATTATTAAAATTTTAGCGGGCATTAAGCTTAGCGAACCGGCTCGTTGCCAAAGGCGGCTAATTTATAATAAATTTAATCAGATAATTATAGATATTTTGCAATTTATATTTATAAAAGTGAATGTGCTTGTTTTTGGCCTCAGTCTTTAAAAACCTGTATATGATATAATATTTGCTCAAGCCTCATATCTCGTTGTAACTCTTTATTTATTAAGCACTGGTTATTTAAATGTTTATTCTCTAACATATAAGATTTATCGTACATTCTGTTGGGTACACTCCTATATCAGGCTGTATTTCTGAAGTAAATGATTTTAATTTCAGAATTATAAAAATATATATATTAGGCATAAATTTATAATTTTTAAATAATAAAAATGAGTTTTACTTTTATTGTAGAAACTGGTTATATTATAGCTGAACGTTATACATTCAAGTTAAAACTTTAAATGCCATTTGTATACAAATGAATACAGATTTTGATATGGTAGTGCTCAATGTGCTGGATATGAATATTGGTGCTTTTTAAAAAAAATCTTTATTCGATTTATTTAATCCGAATATTCGCTATAATGAAATTAATAAGTGATACTAAACTTAAAGTGAGATGAATAAATGGACAGAAATCAAGTGACGTACAAGATTTTGCACAAGAATTGATGTCGTACATGTAATGTTCGCAATGCTCATTGATGAGGGAGCTGGAGATCCGATCCAGATGTTGCTTCAGGAAATCAGCAGCTTCTTCTCCACAGTCTTGCTGCACGTATTCATGTTTGCAGTGAACGAGATCATCAAAAGAGCTGAAATATAAAATAGACGTGCTGTCTAAAGAAGATCAACAAACAAATTGATAGAAACGAAATGATAAGAAAGAGCTGTGAAGTACAGCGGATTACAGTTCAATACGGGGAAGAAAGTCAATGTCACGGCATACCTTTGACTCAATGAGAATCTGTACATCAGAATTATATAAACCTAAATATAACTTTTAATTTTATTGAAAAAGATAATCAAAGATATGACTTTAAAAAAAAAAAGGTTTTGTGCCACAATTACAGCCGGTGGAAATAGTCTACCCAAAACTTTCTCGCATACTTCCTAATAAAGATGTTATCTCAGAGATCGCCTTGCTTTGGCATTGGCGCACAGTGTCTACGAAATATTTTTTGGTGTGAATTTACCCTAGAATGCTACCCTTTAGTATACTCACGGGAAGGGTAACGATTCGTCTGGCAGACGAAGTATGCATAGGCGCTTTTAAAACCTAAGTTAAAGTCAAAATAAAACAAAAATACACTACCTGTAGCTGTTTCTAGGCGTTTTAAACTTCATTTAAGCAAAAAAATCATTTATTCATTTTCAGAACAATCTTTACAAACATTAGCACGGTGATCTCCGCATATTGCTCTTGTACAACTTTGACAAAAAAAAGCGGGTCATTCTTCGCAGCTTGTAAGGGCAAAATGCACAAATTTTTCTTTTGTTACTTTCATTTGTTTTCGGAGTTTCACAGACCATGTCTATTTTTAAAAGTTCGCTAATAATTGTTCTTGTAGAACGAGGTAAAGCAGGCGCATCTAAACGTTTCTTCATCCATGGAGCAAGAAGATCTTCACTTAACTTTACTGCAAACTTTTTTCTGGACATCACTTTTTCCAATTTTCTAGTCATGTTGTGGCCATATAAAACATGTGAATTTACTAAACTGATATTAATAATATCGTAAAATACACAAAGAGGCCATCGACGTGTCTTCCTGCTGCATGACATATTGCTACACATCTGGTCCAATGTGTCAACAGCTCCTTTTGTGGAATTATCGAATTCTATTATTTCAGGTTTTTTACTTTCTTTATTTACATATGGTTTTTCATGGAATGTAGAAAGCAGGATAACACACATATTTGGCTTTGTTTTGTAGGACAGTAGAGTTTTGGCTTGGTCAAAACAATACATTCCTGTTCCGACACTTCTAGAACGCAACTGTAAAAGTTCTGGAGGAATTTCCTTTTTATTTTTTCTTACAGTTCCCACAATTGATAAATTAATTGGGCTCTTTAAAAGATTATCTGCGAAAGGTATCGATGTAAACCAATTGTCCATCGTAAAACGCTTTGACATCTTAACAGTAGCAAAGAAATAAAACTAAGTCCTTATCTAAAAAGCTAACTTGCCTGCTAACCATTCGTCTGCGAGACGAACATTGCTGCAAATGTGGCACTTGCTGAAAAGATTTGATAACAAGGAACGTGTGCACGTGTAGCAGTCAAGGTCACATAAAGGTACTGAGGGGTACGTCCCATTTCCTGTTTTAGGGGCGCCCAGAGAAAGACATTTGTAAGTGACTTCGTCCAAGAGACGAATGAGTAGCATTCTAGGGTTTTAACAATTTACTGAAAAGTGTTTTTTCAGTATCATTTTCTATGTCATGTGATTTTCCACATCATGACTCTTCGTATCCTTGGCGAGTGGTTTGGCGATTGGTCCCTAGCATACAATTAATTGTATCCGAAAATCGAACTTGTGTTTTGGAAGCTGATTGAAACAAAAATTTAATGCTAAAATTAATAAAAATGAAACAAAAATTTAATGTTAAAATTAATAAAAATGAAACAAAAATTTAATGTTAAAATTAATAAAAATGAAACAAAAATTTAATGTTAAAATTAATAAAAATGAAACAAAAATTGAAATGTTAAATGAAAGTGAATGAAACAAAATTTAATGCAAAACTGCACTTGTAGTCACAAAATCTAATACCAAATTTGATATATTTATGTCATTGGGCCTTTGAGTTGTCACGTTTATATGTTTTTGAAAGTATAAACCGATAGTCAGGCAATCCGTTGTTGAATTTGACTCAAAATTTGATAGGAGTCTACACTATAGATGTTAAATCTACGTATACTGAATTTTATCTATGCATCTGTCTTTGTTTTGTAGTTATCTTGTTAACTTATATTCTAATAGCTAGACAGACAGATTTTTCGAAAAATCTGATGAAATTCTAAAAATTTGGTGTAAAGACCGTATACCAATTTTCATCCGTCAAGCTGAAAGAGTTCTTTTTTCCAATTCATTTTCCCAAAAAATGTGTTTTTTGATCTCAGGAAGATATAAAGCGTGGAGATTCGTCAAAATCACGAATTCGAATTTTTTGACGTTTACAACACTTTCTCTATACTTCGCTTATGGAAAAATACTATTTGAAAGTGGCCGAATTTTCAAATCATTTAAGAAATGGCACGTCTTCTCTTAGTCGATGGCAAATGATCGATTGAATGCTCTGAAATGTAGAACCCTTTTTCGGGAGCTTGAGATAGAAAGATCGTAAGCAGTGATATTCTGAAAAAATCAGTTACGGATTAGAGACAGTTTTTTGAAAATTAATGATAAATAACCTTTGCGCATCTTTCATTTGCATTCATTATTGCAGTTATAACAAATTTAGCAATACTAAGTAATAATAATTCGAAGTGGTAGTAAGAGATGAAATTTTTATCATATGATGACTTAAAATGATTACTTTTTAGCAATAGTAATCTTTTTGAAATATTTCTATTTTATCATAAAGTTTTAATATTTAATATTTTCAGTATCGAAAAATTTTGATAGACACATCAAGATCTGATTTCCGAATAAAGGAACATAATGAATTAACATAATTTGTTAATTCATTATGATTTCATAGGTATGTATATTATTATATCTTAATAAGAGAAAGTTTTAGCTTATTTCTTTTAATAAAAATCTAATTTTTGTTTTACTGATTTATTTTTTAGTCATATAGTCTGAGCTTTAAACTTTTTACATACAAAATGTGTGAAGAGAAAATATTTATAAGGTCTAAATATGTGATGAATTTCAACTTTTTAGATCTACCCGAGATCGAAAATACATTTTTACAACTGCTTTTGCCTGTGAATACGATAAATCTGAAAGTATGCATGTAGTTCAAGTATGCATGCTAGCTCAATTACTTAAAACTGAAAAGAGCTAAGTACAGAAAATTTGGTACATAGAAATGTAGATTTTTATTACATTTTAAATCAAATCTATTCAAACAGCGAAAATATTATTTAAAAAATTGATTAACTGACTGAAAGGAAGGCACACATACACATAGAAAGCAAAATACATTTCAACATATTTAATAACTTATTAAAGTAAAGCAACTTACTAAATCAAAACTTACTTAATCAAAACATACTAAATTAAAACAAATTTAATAATTATTAGTGACTTCTTGGGGCCTGTCTTGCAGAGCAAAGTTTTTCGAAGGAAGGCTTAATATTAGAAATAACCACTCTCGGTTCTGCCGAGATCTATATTTTGTTTTCAAAGTAGCGACAGCAGAAAATCCAGTTCCACAAAGGCAGGATGGTGAAAATGGTAATAGAATGCGAAATGCCCTTGTTTTTAGAGCAATTAAAATCCTCCTCTACTCCTGCCCAAAATTCAAATAGTGATTTATTAATAAATTGTCTTCTAGTTTCGACACTTGTCGTGATGTCTATGAATTTTTGTTCCTCATCAATTGAGAGTCCTTCAGAAGTCTTATGAAATGGATCTTTAACTCACTCGTAACTTGCTATCAGTTTGTCATCAGCATGAAAATACTTTATAAAATTCTTTGCCAGCATGGCTAAAAGATTTTCAATGGTTACAAAAACAACTTTTACATGTTCTTCTTCAGCCTTGTAAGTTTTAGTACAATCATCCCCATTTGCAAACATTGTTAGATTTCTTTGCTTTAAATTTCTGCTCCACAATTCCAATTTTCCACAAAAAGCATTTTACTTTATCACTCGTATCCAACATATGTGTATTTGGTCCTTGGAGTTGAAGATTCAAGTTATTTAATTTCTGGAATATGTCGACCAGTTAGTTCAATTTCATCATAAATAAACCATCGCTAAAATTCTTGGCCTCCTGTCTATTTTCTTCTTCTAGGAAAATGGCTATTTCTTCTCTTAATTCATAAACACGTTGCAAAAATTTCCCACGTGATAACCATCTTTCTTCGCAATAAAATAGAAAAGCTGAATGTACTGAACCCATGTCTTTAGAAAATGCGGAAAAGATTCTCGATTTCAGGAGCTCTCATTTTTATATAATTTACTACGCTTACAACTGTAGTTAACACAATATTCAGACCAGGACTCATTTCTTTCGAAGCCAAAGCTTCTCTGTGGATCATGCAATGTGTCCAGATGCAATGAGGCGATTTTTGTTTAACAAGTGCTTGTATACCTTGGAATCTTCCGGACATTGAACGGGCACCATCGGTGCATATTCCGACGCAATTTTTCCATTCTATGTTTGCCTCGTTTGTAAAATCATTTAAAATAGCAAATAATGCGAGGGCCGTTGTTTTGAAATTTATTGGTTTACAGAAAAGTAGTTCTACTTTTGACATATTATCACAAAATCGAACATAGGCAATTAAATGAGCATCCTTATTAGTATCTGTTGCTTCATCAAGCTGTATTGAAAACAATTTGTCACGCAACTTCGAAAAAAGCTGACAATGTACATCTTCAGCTATATCACTAATTGGACGAGCAACAGTATTATTGAAACAGGCACGGACTGCAATTGTTTTGAAAAATTATCTCCAAACATAGTTTCTACAATCTCAATTGCTGCTGGTAAAATAAGCTCTTCACCAATGGTGTGAGGTATTTTACATCTGGCTATTTTATATGAAACTTTGTAAGATGCAATTAAAACTTTTTTATTCACAGACAAAATTTCTTTAAAAAATGATTTTTGCTTTTTATATGATTTTATTTTTAATTCAAAGAATTCTCTGGGTTTGTTGACGTACTCACTATGAAGCGTTTCCATGTGTCGTTTAAGTTTATTAGGTTTCATGCTGCCTTCGGCCAACATTTTTGAGCAAATGATACACAAGGACCTTTTTTCATTTACTTCAGTACTGGTAAACCCAAAATTTAAGCATTCTTGAGAATATTTTCTTGATTTTATTTTCGGAACCACGCTCGTCTGTGTACTTGTTGATGCTTTACTGTCGTCTAATGCTCGCTTACTTCTGCTTAAAAATTTATCCATAAGTCTGCATAAATCTGTTGCCATAAATATTTAATATGGTGAATTGCAATTAACACGAAAACATATATAACATACACATTCATGATATATTCGATAGCGATAGAAGGATCGATTCGAATAAGACTGGCTGGAAATGAAACTTGCGTTACCAAATATTTTCCTTCTTTCTATGAGAAAACATCTGCGCATGCTCGAGACGGCATCGGTCGTGTGGATTCTCTTCCACAAACATTACTTATTTTTTTTCTCTTTTGTTTAGTCATGCTTCTGTTTTATTTCTTTTATTATTCGAAAAAATGTATTCCCAATTTCTAAATTTAGCTCACCCTGTCTAGGTTAACTTTCATTAACTAATTTTTCTAGTTTCATATTCTTTTAACGTTATCTCCCTGTTTTGCTTTCATTTCTAATATAATATTTAAATTTTCCCCACTTTCATTCGCGTCATCTGTTCACTGCCCGCTTTGCAAAATGTCAGATGTGGTTTATCGCCAATGTTGGCTCGCTTTTACTCTTTTTTTGGCAATTAGTTAAAAATAATTTAAAAACAGAATACAAAATACTCAATATACATTATTGTTGTATACTTTGTATTGTAAGCGGGGGGGGGGGGGCGAGATGAAAATTAAGATTGAAAACTGGGCCACGAATACTGAAAGGTTGAGAAACGCTGTATTAAAAGAATAAGGATCTCCCAGTCTAGATATTCAAGTAAATGTTCACTGGATAACTCAACGATAAAAGATAAACTCAAAGATAAAAGAAATATCATATGTGGACTCGAATCCAAATTGTAGGTTTATATTGAAATTTGGCTGTATCAGTGAACAGGCAAACATCCAAAATATAACAAATTAAATTAGATTTGTACCAAAGTTCGGTAATATGTCATCAGTATTTGATTGTCTGCTGATTTGTCGTAGTATTCGTGTGTAAATAAATCGATAATTCAACAAAATGGAATAAATACAATAATAAAATTTGATAAATGCTTTTTACTCTAATTTATAGATTCATATTAAATTTGAATTCAAATGGCTCAAATGTAGGAAGTCCAAAGAGCCTTCTACGAAGCTATATACATTAATTTGAAAGTGGAGCAAAAAATATTTTCACTGGATAATTTATAATGAAATATTGAATGTAAAAAGTATTTAAGTAAAGTAATCCCACCGACAATAAATAAAAGCATTTATTTAACACCTAATTTTCGATGATCAATGCTCCGAATTTATTATTAATTTCCTACTTAAAGTTCAGTAAAGTATCAGTTATATATCTTTCCAGAGACAGACATGAAACAAAATGTAAATAAAAAGATGCATGATCGAAAATTTAATGAAAATTTGTGTCCATACCTTTATTCATTACTTATTATGCGTTTCTTATCATGTATGCAGAATTTACGAGTATGCAGGCATCTATTGTGCTGATTATCTGTTATTATTAAATGTAGCGACAGGCACAGAATTAGTCCATAGAATGTTTTTCAATAGGTATATCACTAGATGCAAATAACACTTTAAATAAAGTATATTCAAAATTTACTAATAGGGCTCATTGTGTCGTCAACGAAAAAAAGAAAAAAAAATGAAATCACATCATCATATCCTTTATCGAATTTATTTATTTAAGAATTACTTAAGAATTAGTAACAGATAATTTGTCTTTTATTAATTCATTATTATTAATGAAGAATTTTGAAATTATTATGAGGGTATCACAGTTCGTGAACTTTTAAGAATGGCTTGTATTCACAAGATATTCCAAATTTTTCGAACCCCGAAGCAATGCATAATCTAAATTTCTCTTCATATAAATAAAGCACTCTATTAATACAATGGATACTTGTGAATAGGGACTGTGATGAATGGCAATGAATTGACTTATTTTTACAATAATAATCCGGTATTGTAGGTTGAAAAGGTTTAACACTTGGAAAATTGAAAACTACATTTTATTACACGAAAAATACGAAGGACAGGTAACAAGAACACAGCCGATGTGAATGACAAGTACAGCTCTTGTAGACGCGTACAGTTCAAATAGACAGCAAATAATTGAAAAGAAAACAATGGTAGTGATTAGAGAACTCTTTCTGCTATCTATATTCC
This sequence comes from Argiope bruennichi, assembly GCF_947563725.1. Lineage (NCBI taxonomy): Eukaryota > Metazoa > Arthropoda > Arachnida > Araneae > Araneidae > Argiope > Argiope bruennichi. Next base: position 82,479,570 of record NC_079158.1, read on the forward strand.
GCGAAGAGAAAAATTGATAATTAATTTCAACTTTCTATATTTTTACAATTCTTTCAACTGAGCTTATAATTCTCGATAGGATCACGATTCCTAATAGATATATTGTTATAATTCTTGTATTTTCCAGAACTTTAATTATTTTTTTGCCAAAATCTATAAATGATTGCCACATAATCCATTAAAAATATCTGTAAATCTCTATCTTCAGCAACGGTACTAAAATTACAGGAAAATAGTAATATCTGTTTGTAACGACATTGATAGCATATCAACGATATTTAAATTTATTTAAGTTTCAAACAGCTACAATTAAGAAAAAAATAAAAATAAAAATCGAAAAACAATTTAATAAAAATGAATCGCGTGAATGCAAAAGTCTGCTTATGCTTTGTAATTGTTATTAGAAATCTGTTATATTACTTTATAATCATTACATTTTTAGAGACATGAAAACGATAATTATTTTACAAAGCAAGAATAAATTGAAAATTGTATGACAATCACACCACAATCAATAGAAAATTTCTCTTACCAACAAGTTTCTCGAAGGCCATCATCAGCATTCCTTTGTTCAACTTTTTCAGATAGCTGGATTAAATGTCGATGTTTCGGAGCACATTTTGTTTCAGACAAGGATACATTACGATAACATGTTGAATGTTTCAAGTACGCTATTATAAGCAAGAATATGTCAGTCATTGATAAAAAAAACTATTAAAATATGATATAAAGCAAAATTAATTTTTTTTATGACAGAAATTTTTATTCTGATAAATGTTATGTCCAGGGAAGAAGAAAACAGAAAGTATAAAAGTATGATAAAGGTTATTGAAATGAATAACTGATATATTCAGAAAGTACTGAATTAACAGATTAAAAAAAGTTATTCATGCAAATTTATTAAAAATATTATTGCATAAATTTAATGTTTTTTTTTTCGAAATTGTACATTAAAAAAAAAGGAAATGCATAAAAAAACTTCATGAATTATTACGATTTCAGATAATTAAGAAATAATAGTAATAGTCTTTCAGATATACTATTTAATTTATTAAATTATTATTAATTATATTACATTATTTGAAAAGAATATAAAAAATTATCAATTTATCCAGAAAAATAATCCATAAAAGCAATGGACTTTCAAAGAACTACCCTCTTACTTATTTCTACCCTCTTAAACTTGATATTACTTAGTGGCGAAATATCGGCACTTTGGTTCGGATCATATCCGAAATCCGATTCTATCTACAAACCATTGTTCAGTTTTGCAGTTCAGATTTGCAAAATGAGCCCCAAGATAACTTCGCGTTCTCTTAAAATGGGGTCTTTGTGTAAGTAAACTAGTCATAATTAAATTTACAATGGCTTGTTGATATTTAAATAATTGGGGTAGTGCCGGATATGAATTTCCAATTAACAAAAATTAGATTTTTATGTTTAGAAACTTGTGGTTAATATGGGAAAAATTATAAGAAACTTCTATATTATCTTTAAAAACATTTTAAGATTGAAAAATATATTTTTGAGATTTCATATTATAAGAATGATATAAATGGTATATCCTAGAATTAAAATAAAGAGAATTTACTTTCTTGGATGGATCCAGCTATGCAAAGGTCTTTTAAGAATTGTCTTGCTCCTTCTACCACGTCATTAAAGAATTTTCTCTGTGTTGATGAGAAACAATGCTTCATATGGTCATCGACACACGAAACAGTTTCCTTCAAAATTCTATAACAAAGAAATATAACCCATTTCGCATTTACAACTTCACTGATTTCATTTTAAAAGTGTATACTATAGTTTTTCAGAAGCATACTTAGAAATTGTTTCTAAAAGTTCGAGAAAAGGTCACGGAAAAAAAATGAATACGAAAGAGTCATGTAAAAAAAAAAAAATGAGTGTTTATTTCTGATGCTTGATTATTTCGATTACTATATTTTTTCATGATTGAATGCAGCGAAATATTGTTGGAAAAGACAAGAGGGTATATGTTCCACAAGGTGCTATTCTTAGAAGGCGCTGTGCAGCTAAAACATGAGTATAGTCTCATGTCCCAGACACCAATTTTACTTGCTAAGAAGAAAATGACAGAGGTGAAAAAACTCATGATGTACCGGGGCCCACATTATGGATAAATTTATTTTAAAATCATCAATTCACAGAGTTTAAATTGATTATGACAATAATTAGTTGATGCATTGATTGATTATGATAAGATGATACGAACAATTAATTTTGATAATCAATTGTTTCTGATAATCAATTTCCTGATGGCAGAGTTTTTCCGACAAGTTTCAAATTTAGGAACAAAGATAGGTCACAATGTTCAAATCTTATTCTATTGTTGAAAAGTTACTGGTACAAAATGACCACTTTGATATCCAGAAGTTGAGAATAAAAGAAAAGTACACTATTTTTTGAACCTGAATTAAAATCTAAATAATTTACATGATTTATAAACATTATGGTATATATATTTATTTGAAAAACAATCAAGCATTTATTCACAGTCTTGAAGCCAAAGCCTGAAGAAATCGCACATACTTATGCTGCTTGAAAGAGTCTTGAAATTGAAAATTTGATTGTTAACATTATTCTTTGTTGAACTTAAGCTATGAAAAAGTAGAGAATAGGTGAACATGGCTCCACTAATATTAAAAATTATATTTCGTTCAATTGGAAAAATCTCCCATACTGTCAGAGTAATTTGTTTTTCCGCCAGAGTAATAAATCTTTGCTGACTAAAAGCAGAATATTCTCCAATAATTGGCCAAATTAGTAAGGATAAACAGCTATTTTCTGTGACGCCTCTGTTATCATCGAAGCCCCGACGGTCATAGTTATCAGTAATAAAAAAGAGTAGCAAAACGTCTAGAAATTAATCAGATTGATTGTAGATTGCTAAACACTGTTTGTTGAACTTAAGCTATGAAAAAGTAGAGAATAGGTGAACATGGCTCCACTAATATTAAAAATTATATTTCGTTCAATTGGAAAAATCCCCCATACTGTCAGTGTAATTTGTTTTTCCGCCAGCGTAATAAATCTTTGCTGACTAAAAGCAGAATATTCGCCAATATCTGGTCTAATCATTAAGGTATGAGAAGCTATTTTCTGAGACGCCTCTGTTATCATCGAAGCAATGACAGTCATAGCTATCAGCAATAAAAAGGTGTTGAAAAACATGTAGAAAATTGAAATCCGCATAAATAATGTATGGAATGCAGTGTTTTCAAGAATAACATATAAAGCAAAACACATCATGGCAGAATTGTAAAGAACAAATACGAAAGTTAGGAGACCAATCTCTCTGTCAATCTTTCCAATGACAGATTTTATGTTAGAATATGTATGAATAAGTTCCTCATAGTTAAGGCTAGTATACTTTTTAAATGTACTTGAATGTACCTTCTTTGATTTTGAATACTTGTTTGTCGAAATGGATCCAGTAAAATGTTTCAAGATGCGAATAATGTCATTACAGATAACGATGTAATAAAGTGCAAATCCTATTAATGGCATTCTGATGGAAAAAAAGTAGATAACTTGGCAAATACCGTAAACTAAGTTGTTGTAAATTAAATTATATCCAAAGAAGTACATGGTTGCCTTATCAGATTTTTCCTTAACAAATATGCTGATAATCTGCAGAACGATTTCAGGAAAGACACTTATAAATATCATTACTTTCAACCATGGCATACCGGATTTTTTTCTGTAAATATGAAACTGCTTTAATAATTCCACAATTTTCTTCAATTTGTTGATTTTTATAGTGAGAATACATCGATGCAAAACCACTATCAGACTCAAAAATGCAAAAGCTAATGCTAGAGAATTATTTCTTGAACTCTGCATGTTTGATGCAGTTGTTAAAGCCAAGAAAAATGATAATGCAATGGTAAAAAATGTTGCAGCAATATTGGACAGTCTTAAAGTATTTTTATCCCCAGATCGGAATCGGAGAGGAAAAATACCTCCTGAATGTAATAACATAAAAATGTATTTGTAGATCATATTCAGTTTGTAAGATGCGTATATCACAAGACACTTCCACTGCTAATTTTTTTTTTTAAGTTTCAGTAAATTAAGTTTTAAAATTATTTATATCTTGAAATTTTATTTTAAATACGAATCAATGTCTAGAAGAGAAGACAGACTTTTGTGAGATGAGGGTAAGGGAAATTGAATCTAGTGTATAGAATTTGTAGACAATGATGTTTTAAAAGCAGTGGTTATTGATTGGTTTTAATGAAATATAATGCATATTTAGCACTCAGGAACAATATGCTAGCGTTTTTGTTGTCGATATTCCTTTTTATGGCATATATTCATTCATAAATTAATTATTTATGCTATTCAAAAGTATCTAAAAATTATATTCATGATACTTTACAATTGATGCGTATATATAACTTTTACAATTGAAATTGGATGATTTTAATTGTAAAAGTTATATCTATTCATCTGAATTATTTTCTGGAACGCGATTTCTTTTCATAAGTAATAGGCATATTTGCTTTTAATATAAGGTTCCAATTGTTTATTTATCATAAAGAAAAATCTAAATGCTTTTTAAAAAAATAATTGTTGTTTATGTTTTTATAATAATTTTGCTTTGAAAAGGTTGATTCTTTGTGATTTGAATTTATATAATGAAGTCGCGTTAAAAGATCATTTGCAGGGGAATTATCATATGGTCTGTGAGTATTAAATACAATATTATGAATTGAATTTAATGCAATGATTGCTTTTTTACGAACAATCGTATTGACAAGTTGGTTTCTTTATTTGGAATATTGATTGTGCTTCATTTTGATTAAAAATTTATGCTTTATTATTTATGATTCTCTTAGTTTAGGAATATATAGCTAGCGTTTTTATTGTCAGATAATCCTGCTTACAATGGGCATAAATTTTTATTTTGCTAATTAAAAGCAGAAACAACTCTATTAAAATAGATAATTTTTATTTCAAAACACTAATACATATAATAATTTACATTAAAAAGAAACCTATTCATTAGTAAGAGAAAAACCAATTTCTATATAAATTGTTATGGCTTTTCATTGATATATTAATATAAGATAAATGCTTTTATTTTTTAAGGAAGGTTCATTAGTGAATTTTAAATATTTAGCTTTCTAAAAGATTGATTTTTTGAAATTTGAAATTGTATAATAATTTATACAAAGCCATGTAATTCTACTTACCGTTTTGATATTTTACAATTTTGAAGGATTTGTAGGTTTTGAGCGAGGTAACTCAACCAGCGAATGAATTGAAATTTTCAAATCATTTGGAAAGCGATAGCGATATTTCCAATATTTTGTACATCTTCGTGATCTTAAAGAATATTTTAAATCAACTTTTACAAATTTTACTTCTTACACTTACTTTATTTACATGCATTTTTATTTATTTGAAATTCTTATTTGCATTTTAGTTTTGATGCTATGTTTAACAAGTGAAAAATAATTATTCATTTGCTTTAATTATGAAATATATCTGTATATTCCGTTAACACTCTAATATCATAAGATACTGTATTATATATCATAAAGAAATTGTAAAATATCATTTGTACATTTTGAGCCATTAAGTAGCTACATTATTTATTTGATTAGAGTTCTTAGTTCTTAATTGTATATTCACACGTCAGAGGAGCCCACTATAGTATTCGGGTAATTTATTCGATTTGACTGTATCAGTTACAGGTTAATACTGCAATAGTATTTTGATACTATCTTTATAGTTTTACTCGCACCATTTTGATGCTATCTTTATAGTTTTACTCGCACCATTTTGATACTTTATTTTTTTATATTTTCTTGAAGCAATACTTGATGCTTTTGTACTTGAAACAACCGATAAATGACCCTTTTTCCATCAGCATGTTTAACTAACTACATAAAAAAAAAATAGCTTTAAGAATTCTTATATCTACCCAAATTGCTTGTTACTTCTAGCTTTGGCTTCTAATTTGTCTTCATTAAAAAGAATTAATAAAAAGTCAGTATTTTAATAAAATATAAAAGAATGTCAACAAAAATTTAATTTTCATTTTATTTTTCACTATTTTATCGTATATTTCTATTTTGATTTCAAAATATGTTTTTGTATTCGTATTTTTTCTTTCACTTAAACGAAATGTAGAGATAAAGTATTGCAATCGTCAAAATTCGAATTCGAGATTTTGACGAAATAACACATTTCAACCTTTCTTAAATTCGAAATATACATTTTTGGAACTGTGGCTGAATATTCGATTTGTCAATCTGTCTATGAACGCGCTAACTGAAAGACATTTTGAGCTCGACGAATGAAATTTGGTATAGGGTTACACCGAATTCGGTGTAAGAACATCGAATTCTAAACAATATATTTACAGGTAATTTGTCTGCCAGGCTATCCGAGAACAAAGAAATACGATTAGTACAAAACTCAAAGTTCTAGTTAAATACAACTTACCAAATCTCGTATTTATTCCGTCAAGGGACTAACCGTCTGTCGGTCTATGCTTTTCCATGCATGTAAACGAGATAATTCACAACGCTTTAGATAAATGAAATTTGGCATGTTATATTATGATTATAATTTTATGTTTCTATGTTAAATTTTGGTTTCATTCTATTGGGGAAACAGGTTCCAAAATATTTCATTATCTGATACTTGTGTATTACATGCTAGCGATTAATCGCCTCCCTAATTATGGTTTGTCAGTGACATATAGTGCATATTAATTTGTTAACTGTATCAGTTAATACAAGAAAGAAGTACACAACTCTCATGTGTGAATATAAAAATCTAAGCACTCATAATGTTCAAAGCCTTTCTCAAGTTTCACAATTTTATATGGGTAGATGGGATAACATTATTATTGGGGAATAAGCGAGACTATTATAGCTGATTTGAAGCATTATCTTATGAAAAGTTTATTCATGTTCAATTTTTATTTCAGTTGAGTTAATTTACTAATGATAATTTTAGAGTGTGTTTTTAATTTGTATGTAATAAAAAAAAATATTTATTTACAAGGCATGTTCGAATGAAAAGGCACAAAACGACACTGTGGGTATAAATGAAGACTTTTTTCAAAGTATACACCATAGGCCTGAGCATAACGATCCCATTGATTAACGAGCCGAAGGATTCCTTGTTCCCAGAATTACTGTGGCCGTGACTTGACCCAATCCTTCACAACGTCCTTGCGTTCACCGTCCGACTTGAAGCTCTTCCCTTTCAGATGTTTTTTCAAAAGCATTTACTCCGATGTGTACTATGAGGCATTCCGAAGACTACGCAGGTCCATCAGGAACAAAAGACTGGGGCTACTCATGTAGGGTGGGGTTCTGCTCCATGATAACGCACGTCCACACGTCTCCGGGGTCACACACGCAGAACTGGCCAAGTTCAAGAGGGAGCATCTCGATTATTTGCCCTACATGTCGATTATTCGCCCCGGATATGTCACCCTGTTATTTTCATGTGTTTAGTCCCCTGAAAAAACATCCGAAAGGGAAGCGCTTCAACTTGGACGACGAACACAAGGACGCTGTGAAAGACTGGGCCTCGTCACGGCCACAGGATTTCTGGAAACAAGGAATAGTTTGGCTCGTTAATCAATGGGATCGTTATGCTTAGGTCTATGGTGTTTACTTTGTATAAAGTCTTCATTTATAACCACAGTGTCGTTTCGTACCTTTTCATTTGAACACCCCTTGTAAATCAAAATACATTTATTTATTCTTATAAAAACCTCGTTTATTTTGTATATTTAATAAACATTGAAGAAAAAGTGAAAAAAATAAATATTTTAATAATTTAGTAGGAATAAATAAATAACTTACAATGACTATGTGTTACGTAGCTGTAATATTTTAATGTCAGAGCTCCCTAAAGCTACGAATTTCTAGAATTTTTCCTGTCACTCTATAGGGACGCCATTATACTCAAAAAGACATTTGTTGTTTGTTTAAATTATTTCACTTCGCCTATTATTCTATTGTCCATTTCTACAATACATATTCATGAACAATGTTAGCTATGTTTGTTTCAAGAATTGACTATTTTGACATAATTTCTATTACATTTCTAAAAGTAATTCACAAAGTTCCACATCTCATTCTTTTGAGTTTTTAAGATGATTTTTATCCACATATCTAAATTGAGCTATAAATTTTTATAAAAATATGGTTTTTAAAATATTGATTATTTTCAGATATTTTCTAGCTCTTTTTTGCTTATTTTTACAAGTTTATTTTTGCTCCTTCAGTGTTTTATGTTTATAAGATAAAGTGATTACTTTTTCACTTATCTGATTTAGACTATTAAATTTTAGTAAGGATTGTTTTCATTATTGGCTCTAACTTTTTCTTTGCGCAGTTTTTTCATTTGTAGATTTCACATTTTTTGAGATCTAATTTAATGAATTCCCTTTTAACTATTCATTTTTTATTATGTTTGTGTTTGCTACCAGTATTATTAAATTCTAAAGATCGATTTTTTAAAAGTTGTTAAATATCAAGATCACTGATCACTGATGAAAGATCAAGATCAAGATCACTGATGAAAGATCAAGATCAAGATCACTGATGAAACAGAATGATATATAAGAAAAATCACCTTTTCAGAAATTGAAATAAAAGTACCATAAATGTTTTAGAAAAAAAAATCACAGATATTTGTGATTCTATTAGCTTCATACATTTTAAATAATTTCATAATTTGCTACAACTCACTTTTTTTTACAGTAAGAACACATCGACGCATCAATACACCTGTGTACAAAAATTCTCAAATATTGACCAATCCGATAGTTTCATACTTTTAATTTCCTACTTTTCTATAATTTACTGATTTTTATAGTAAAAACACAAAACTATTATTATATTAAAAAAATCCGTTGATTACTTTTTGAATATCGTATTATGGTCGTAATCCTTTAATCCTTCCTTTAATCTCTAAAAATTATTATGCAGCCTAAATAAAGAAGGAACAATATTTGACAGGCTAATAATAGCATATTTTTTCTTATTTTATAACTGCGAGAGTATAAAAACTTGTCAGTTTTGTAATATTATAAAAATATAACATTGAAATTGATCTGGAAATAACAGTATATCATATTATTTGTTTAGGTAATTTAATTTATTCTATTTTCAATTTTAGGAGCACGATTTGGTCTTGTTGATTGTTCGATTATCAAAGCTATAGAACGGTAGTACTCAAATTTAAAGATTATTGCTTACCGACAAACAATTTGCAACTCTTGTCTTGTAGTTACAAAGAGAAGATCTGGGTGTTGGTTAACCGACTGAATAGGTTCCAAACAATTCTGTAGCTGATTTAGAGTACATTTTTCATGCATCATTATGACTCCTGAATAGAAATACATATAATGTATATTTAAACAGTTCCATACATAAAAAAATTACTAAAGGTAATTCTAGATAATTTCGTTCATGAAAAATAACTAAAATGGTAATTCGAGACAGTTTCATTCATGAAAAATAACTAAAATGGTAATTCGAGACAGTTTCATTCATGAAAAATTATTGAAATAGTAATTTTAAACAATTTCCCAAGTGGAAATACGGATATCTAAAATAATAAGAAAGGATGAAGAAGTCATTATGTTTAGCTCATGTGTAATTTTTCCTAACACCTATAAGACATGACTATTTTTTAGAACATTATTTTAGTAATTGCTTTTTCAATATTTTTTAAACATATTATATTTTATTATGTTTAATATTTCTAAATACTTTTATGAATAATTTTTTCAAAAACTTAGGCAAGATAGCTTTTTTTACATTAATAGTTTTTTATGATGTGGGCTACGATTTTTAATAAAAATTTGAAAACTTCGATGGAACTATTGAAAATTCCATGAACTATGAATGTCTCAAGCTGCAGTTGATTTAAATCATTCTTTTTAATCATTCAGTAATATATTGATGTAAAATATCAGAGACCATAAAATAATTAACTTTTTTTTTCAAGAACATGGATAAGAAATCTATGTCTTTAAAACACAATTATTGAACCAATTTACAGTTTCGAAATTTCTTTGCAGTTTTCATAAAATAAAGAATTCCAATTAAAATTATTGATTATTTGATTAATATATTTTTTTTTTGTTGAACAAATATTATTGTTTGGATAGTGTTTAAAGACTAAATTTGAATGATAAATAAATAGAGCATTTATCAATTTTGCTGCCTTTAATCTTAAATCTAAGAACTTCATATATTTATTTGTTAGCATTTGTATGGAGATAAAAGTTCGTGCTATTCATAAAATAATTCAAGATAATATGAAGAGGATATAAATAATTTAAGAATTTTTATATTTTAATGATAACTTTTGTTTATAACAATGCAGACTGAGTATCATGACAGTACAACAACAGTTGATATTTAAAACAATGCAATTGAAAAGCAAGCACATCTCAATCCAACAAAATTTCATTTGACGAATTTGTTAGCGAATGTTTTTGCAGAATTTTGATCATGTTTTTTACACCTCATATTATGAATTAGGATTTCAGTTAAAAGAATTTTGTAAGTCTACTTTTTGCATTTCTTAAACAATGTTTCGTGACTTCTAGCAGAACTGAAATTGTTTTTATAGACAGTTCTAACAAAACTTATCAAATTGTCCGTCATGATCTCACTCTCTCCTGTTCTATTACAAAAAGCATAGAGTTGTCTAATTTTCTTCATATGATGACAAGAATGAGGAATGTTCTCCATAATCCACAGAGTTATGAAAAGGATTGAAGATGCACAAAAAATGATGAAGATGATAATGAAGAGGTTATTAACATTATTTTAATGATAAGAATTTCTAACATCATTTGAGATAAAACGAAGGATACTAAGTTTCAAGGCAATGGTTCAAATAATGTTCTCTATTTTTTTTTTACAAAATGTGTTTTTCTGAATTATTTCAATACAAAGCAAAATTACACTCTTTATAGTTGAAATTATGCCTTAACGAAGCGAGTAGGTTAGATTCTATATCTGTTTTTGTCCCTCGTTTTTATAATTTAATTTATAATTTTCTATTACATGGATGTTTTTATATAATGAAGTTTTTAAATGGAATTTTGATACTTGAAATGAATTGATTGCATAGAATTTTTTAAATATATAAATTCTCGAACAAGTAAGGATTTCATACAATTTAGCTTTTAAACCCCAGTAGCTGGAATAATTTAGCAGAAATTAATATAGTAAACAATTATATTTTTAGCAAAACTGCATCTAATATTAAAATAAGAAGAAATCGTTTATTAAAGCAAACAATTCTCAGTATCAAATGATTCAATCAAATAACATTTATTTTAATATTGAAAACGTTGTTCAACACTTAAAAAAATTAGACTACAAACTCTTTAATGGCATTAAAATTAAATTTAATTAGTTTTTATTATAAATTTGATTTAATTAAATACACAAATGAAAAAAAGTAGCAAATGTAATTTGATAAAAATAACAATAAAAAAATGCATGTAGGAAAACTTTACCTTTTCTTTGACTACAAAAAAATCTAATTAAAATAGAATTTCATTTTTTTATCAAATAATTATCATCAACATCATTTGTCAAAATTTAGCTTATTTGAAATTTAAAAGTCATGAAAACCAATTTTCATAAGCATTTGATTTTTTTATCAATACATTTTTAGAATAGATGCATTTTAAACAAAATTCCTCCTAATATAAAAAAAAAATTGCAAAACAATTATAAAGTGTAAAAAATGTTTTAAATAATTTCACTGAATTACAATTTTTTTTCGTATGAAAATAACCAAGTTTTATCAAATTCAATTAATAACGAGAATTCAAACGATATTTAATTGACACAATCAATAGTTCATTCAAAATCTTAATCTTCTTTAAATTTCTTAAATAGATTAAAGAATATTATTTGCTACTTTCTTAACTTAAAATTCTCAGATAACTTAACTTATTTTGAAAATCTTACTAACTATCAATAAATTAATAAATATTCAACACACCTGGCAGTAATGCCAACTGAAAGACGAAGTTGATAATCATAGATAATCTCTCAAATGAATAAAAGTTCCATCAAGAGAGGTGAAAGACGAATTCGCATCAGGGATTGCAGACCAGGAAAAGTTTAAAGTCTTGGAAGGAAAGTTCAGAGAAAGCGTGAGTTTTCCCCTGAGGAGTTTCTTGTTGAGAAAGAGATCGGTTACAAAAATCCCTCTGGTGGCGGAACTAAAAATTACTGTTTGAAGTATTGAATAAATTTTCTTTTATGTTTAATTTGATGCTAAACAATTTATTTTGATTTTATGTTTTATTTGATTTTTGAGTGGGATTTCTGATGCCTTTATAAGATTTCTTTAATTAATATTTTTAAAGATTTCTTTTAACTAATTTTATTAACATATGTAAGAAAATTGATTGATTTGTTATAGAAATAGATTGGGTTATGGGTATTTTGAATAGGTATAGTAAAAAAGTAAATTAAAACAGAAATCTAAATATTTCTGTTTGACAAGTAAATCGATGATGAAATTATTTTTTTTGGTTGTTTCAGGATTTTATTGCAAAATTCCTTCATTAGATTTAACTAATCATCTCCACAATTTTACGCAATTAATTCTAGATTCTTTTACATCGATGATAAACTTTTATTTAATCAATGTCTCAATATTTAATTATTAGTCAATATTTAAGCAATTACTTTTTCAGATGTGTATGAAAGCATAATAATTACAAAATAGTTCAGAGCGAATCAAATACAAGAAATAATTTAAAATAATCTAATTGTACTAGACAACATTAAGAATAAACATAAATACATATTTACAACTATTAAAAAATACATATTTACAACTATTAAAAAATACATATTTACAACTATTAAAAATATTTCATAGTATCCAGCCATCGATGAGGGTTGCTCCAAAATCTATCATTTTATGGGACTGTTACATAAAAAGGAAAACGTTAGAAAAAAAAACCAAAAAAAAACAGAGACCCCTTGAAACGTTATTTTCAATTGTTTCTCTATGCGCAAATACTGCATGGCTTTTTCATTGTCAGCTACTAAAAGTGGATTAAATTTCAAATTAAAGATAACTGTAAATTTCACTTCACTATAAATTAACAACAAGCATCTTTTAGAAACGCTCATTCAAAACAGAATGTTATGAGAATGAATAAATCGTTTAACTCGCCAAATGGCAAATATTTTAAGTCAGGAAATGAATGGGGGATAAAAATGGATGAAAAAAGCTTCAAGATGTCTGGCTGAATTTTTAACCAGGGTTATTTAAATAAAGTAAACCTAAATACTCTTTTGCTCAGATTGACCTCTGAAATTCAAGGGCAGCTGCAAGTTTCTACGATTTTAATTTCAGAGAAAGTGTGCCAATTTTCCATGAAAGTCTTCCAATAGGTCAACCTGCTTTTTTATTATTGGGACTGTTAGATTTCTACATCAACTGAGGCTTAGATATTCTAAGGCCAATTTGACCATTAGATATCATATTTTACCTATATATGGAATCCTTGATTCATTAATTTGACAAAATATGTTAGACACTATATTAAATTTTTTATCAATTGATTAGTTTTATTAAAAGCATTCTTTCTGATTTAAAAGGTTTGAATTTTTATAATTTTCTTCATTGTTGAATGATTGCAGATTTGACATTTATTCCTATTTATACGGCGAATAGACCTAGCACATATGGTTCAGAAACGTTTATACAAAAGCACAACGTTTTGTTAATAAATAAATAAAACAGCGAGAGTTTTCTCCCTTAAACGTTTTCGTTTACTCTCTAATAAATGTATTTATATTATTAATCCTTTTAGGTTTTTTGTTCCCTTCATTTAATTACAACATTGCTAAAATACTAAATGTATATGTCCAGGATGTGACTTCAATGGGATTGTTTGTGGAGATCCCGTGGATGGTTTGTTGTATCCTTTTCTCTTCGTCCCCTTTTTCTTCCATTTTGTGTTCATCTAACTGATTAGATAGCTCAGTGTTATGGGCACCGAGGGTACAGGATGACATAATATTAGGTATATTATTAATTGCATCCATTGGTGCACACTAGTTACAAAAGAGCCTATTAGTATACGACCTATGCCGATTTTTTTCCTGATTGATCAATGGAATGCGGTTGATACACAAACACCAAAACATTGAATTCTCATTTTGATCGCCTTTTTTAAGCTTGATTGGAACCAACATTTGACACAAAGCCATACTGTTATTACAAATCACTTAACAAATTTCATATATTTAAGTCACTGTATTTTTGAGATTATTCCATTTATATGCTTGTAAAAGTACAAACAGGCAAACCACCAGCTCCTTGATAGGTTTGGTACCAAATCTGATAGATATCTGCACTTTAGATGTTAGATCTTTTCAACAAATTGATCTTAGATAGAACTCTTCCTTTTTGTAGTTATCGATTTATTTGTAGTTTGACAGCCAGATAGAGCGATTTCCACTGAATGGAGTTTGTACAATATTTAATAGAAATCTATAAACTTTTTGTAAAAACCATATATCAAATTTCATGTGTCTAATTCAAACCATTTTTGAGTTATTGTATTCAGAGAGAGGAGAGTTAGATAGACCTAATTTCAAAAATGTGTTTTCCTGACACAGCAGGTATGAAAAGTGAAGATACGTCATGGAATATGAATACTTTAAAAGTGAAGATACGTCATGGAATATGAATACTTTAAAAGTGAAGATACGTCATGGAATATGAATATTTTAAAAGTGAAGATACGTCATGGAATATGAATATTTTAAAAGTGAAGATACGTCATGGAATATGAATACTTTAAAAGTGAAGATACGTCATGGAATATGAATATTTTAAAAGTGAAGATACGTCATGGAATATGAATACTTTAAAAGTGAAGATACGTCATGGAATATGAATATTTTAAAAGTGAAGATACGTCATGGAATATGAATACTTTAAAAGTGAAGATACGTCATGGAATATGAATACTTTAAAAGTGAAGATACGTCATGGAATATGAATACTTTAAAAGTGAAGATACGTCATGGAATATGAATACTTTAAAAGTGAAGATACGTCATGGAATATGAATATTTTAAAAGTGAAGATACGTCATGGAATATGAATACTTTAAAAGTGAAGATACGTCATGGAATATGAATATTTTAAAAGTGAAGATACGTCATGGAATATGAATACTTTAAAAGTGAAGATACGTCATGGAATATGAATATTTTAAAAGTGAAGATACGTCATGGAATATGAATATTTTAAAAGTGAAGATACGTCATGGAATATGAATACTTTAAAAGTGAAGATACGTCATGGAATATGAATACTTTAAAAGTGAAGATACGTCATGGAATATGAATATTTTAAAAGATTTTAATACTGTCTCTTTGTACGAATAAGTAAAAATTGCTTTTTAGAAACATATTTACTAATTACTGTACCAAAATAGAGAAAATAATTTTTAAAAACACAGAATTAGGTTGTCAAAGAAAAAAATAACAGTGTAAGACATTCTAAAGTTATTCTATTTACATTCCTAACGTATTAAAATTTTTATTGAATATTTAAGGATTTTCTTACTTTTAATATTCATTATGGCTATATCATTTTCAAGTTTCAAACTTTTATGATTTTATTTTTATTTAACCATCTCAATTTCTCTAATAATATCCTATATTTTAATAAACTTATAAAATTGCCTATTCGATTTAATTTTTTGTTAATAATAATTAAAAAAATAATTATTATTTTTATTTTAAAGTTTTTAATACACACCAAAATTTATTAATATGATTGAAATGGAATTTTCCAATTGAATATTTTTCCAATATTACTTCTAAATCGCAATTTTAATATTAAATTAAAACTAAATCAAACTAAGTGATTAGTTGATAGTTAAGTTCTGAAAAATATATTATTATAGGGAAAAAATGACTATTTAGAATTTCACTACTCTTAGCAAATCAGTAAGTGAAAAATCAATTTGTCAAAGAGGAAAAAATGGATTGTAAAATCTCATTTGTTCAAATTTGAAACAATGCGATTTAAATAAATTGGTGTAAAAACTCTCGAATTCTCATGATTTTTTTTTCTCATTATTTATGCTATAATTTACAAAAGAATTCCTAACTTTTTAAATATTAATCGTATATTACGGCATGCTATATATTACGAAAAAATATAAAGTATATATAGTATATATATATATATTACGGAAAAAAATTAATATTTAATTTAAGAACAACTACAATTTATCTCTCTATCCTTAATTTTTATGTGACCCTGCGTAATATTAATTCTCTAATGTTAATTTTTTCAGAAAAAAAAATTAAAATAGAATTTTTAACCGCTTTGTAACAGACTAACATAAATATTGTTGCAAATTAAATTCAGCGTTTATTTCAAAGTAATTTACTAATGAATGAATTATTTTTCTAATATGCGGAACAAAAGTCTAATATGCAGAACAATAAAATATTTATATATTTTCTCATTTTGAAATAATATGAAAATACAGAAAATATTGAAAAAAAATAAGTTCATATTTGCGATATAGACCAAAGAACATCTCTTACTCCAAAGTACTATTCTTACTATTCTAGATTTCTAGATTTTCTTTTAATAAAAAAGAATTCTTTATTTTCTGAGTTTTTCCCGGTCATTTTTCTTGGAACCCCGGTAAATACATCTACAAGGATTTTAAAGGACTTTTGTTTTATTCCTTGTGATGGTTGAGCGCCCGGAAGAGATATTTACGATGCGACAGAAAAGACTCTCTCCCGACAGGTGGTCGTAAACTAGGCCCAACCATTTATCATAGATCCACGCTTTTAAGTCCTACTTTAAGGACTCTTCTTCAATTTCCCCCCCAAGAAACAATCGAGAAAACGTATCTTGCATTCATCTTACAGAGTTTTGTTTTGGTTCGTAGTTTGTTACGTATTGTTTCGTCTTTTTTTACTATTTTTGTTTAGTTCCTATTTAAAGATTTATTTATCAAAGGCGGAAGTATGTACGAAAGATTTTAAGAAGTTTTGAATAGGAAACAAGTGATTCCGTATATTATCATCTATATACCTAAAATGATTGGAAAAGCCAAAGAACCGGCTTAATCTCAAGAATGATTCTTTAATTCGAATAACAGTTTTTCTGGGATTTAACAGATTTTTTGGTTTGTGGATTTAAGTTCTTTCCTTAATTTAAGGGCTCATTTTCATTGAGGTCTGTTTCCTTCAGCTTCAATCACTGGTCCGATTTTGCTAATTTCTTTTTTATATGAAAATTTATAATATTTAGATATGTTATCAATAATTACCAGTACTCTATTGCTCTCCATTTTCAAGAAAAATCTCAAAATCACTACGTCAATGTATATTTGCAATGAGAACACCTTGGCAAAGTCTCTAAGGCATCTAAACTGTACCAAGTTTTATGATAGCTGATGATTCTTAAATTCTTCATCAATGATAGTTTGCCCACTACCATCCTTATTTTTCAAAAGAAATCTCAAAATCCTTACTTCACTGTGCATTTACTTTGGAGAAATAATTTGGAAGAATTTCTTAGCCACAGCCATTCCATCAATTTTGCCAGTTTTTATTTTGCATGAATGCGAATGAACTGTAGATATATCATGAATGGTTGTATACTACCCACCTTCCACAATTTTCAAGAAGAATTTCAAAATCGCTACTTCATACTTTTCTATTTTGATGATCTCACTTTTAAATATATTTTGAAAAGGACTGTAAAGATTAACGATTAACGTTTAAATAACGATTAACTTAACGATTTCTGAAAAAAAAAATGTTTTTGATGCTTATATTTTTAACGAAAAAGTGGAATTATTTTTCCCCCTAGAGAAATATTATTGAGAAATTAAATGATGTACGAACAATGCTATATTGTGCTAAATATGTAGTTGTAACTTAAACACAATAAAGTGAAATGGCATCGGTATCTATTTATGCTTTACCTCATGATAGTTGAAAAATTAACTACTTCTTTGTTTTTATAAGAAAGAAGCAATATAAATCATCTTGACATTGGTTCATAACAGATTAATACTAGTTCAATTTTTTATTTTTGTTTTTGCATAAAATATCTTATGTATGACTTTTACATGCGAATGATAGGCTGGGACTTAAATCTCCGTTAAGTGATTATAGCATAAGGACGGAGAACGAGAACAGGTTGTTGTTTTTAAATTTCTAATAATATTCTGTAATAAATTAACCACTTTTTAAGACTCCACCCCAATTTTTCTTCTACTCTTTTAATAATTTGAGATAAGATTCACGTTCTACAAATTCTTATAATAAATGAAAAGGACAAATATAAATCATTAATGCTAACTTGAGTGATATTTTTCGGATTAATATCTACTGACTTCTGTTGATGTTAATCATAAATAGCTTGTTGGCTTTGTGCTTGCTTATTTTTTAAAAATGAGAATTATATTGTAACTTGAAGCACAGTAAACTCTAGCTTTTGGGGCTAAGTAGTTTAGTTTATGGTCATCATTAAAACAATGGTATCTCTAATAATAATATTGGAAAGTAAGTGTGTAAGCTTACTGGCGCTCCATAAGCAATCTATTTGAACAATAGTGACGAAGTTTGGCACAAATAAACTTTTAAAAGTGGGAATACGCACTGCGTAGCTATTTTTTTAAATTTTAATTATTCCGGAGTTTTTTCACGATAATTCTCAAAAATAAAGGAAGTATAATTTTTATACCAATTTAAAATGTTTTTTTTTAAAAATTGTCTTTTTAAAGCTATCAATTTAATTGGATTCCTTTTCCAGGGCTTTGACTTTAAAAAAAAGCTTTTTGCATAATTTTTAGCAATAGTTTTCAGTGTAGCCTTAAAATTCAAAAACTTTACATTGTTTCAAGAAATATGATTGTGATTTTCTTCCATTGTTGAAAATTAAAAAAAAAGTTGATACTTATTATTTAATTAGTTTACATCTTTAATAAAATTGAAGAAGAATATATATCTGTCAGAGTGTAAGCTGTTGCTCTGCATGGCAGACCTTTTGGCCTTAGAGATACCAAATTCGGTACTAATATGTTTTGAAGGACGGGGATGTGCAGATAAACTATAAATTATCCAGATATTTATTAATATATACACTTAATGCAAATCAAGTCTTCACAATCGAAACTTATTGATTATAGAAATTTAATGAAGAAATAAAAATTCGAATAAAAGGATTGATATAAAAATGAAACCATTGAAATTTTTTTTTCATATAATTACTATACAAATACCTTCAAAATATGTGGGCTTATTGTCAAACTTTTACGCTTATTAACATAGTTAATTAGCTTATTATATTATACAAGAAATTATATCATATTTGAAAATATTCTGGTATAAATATGTGCTGGTTTAGAAATTTAATTATTAAAAAAGCCTCGTCAAACTATCTTCGTCAGGAGTAAACAAATTCAATAATAAACGTCAGATGCTTAGTAAATGGCAGAATATTTTTATAAAGTTTGGTTTACTATGGAACCAACTAAAAAATGCTTAAGAAATAAAAGTTTTTCCTAGAGGGTATTATTTAATATTTGAAAGTTTTAAGTACTTTATAACGAAGACGAACTATTGGAAAAGTTGAAAATACACGATTTCAAAGCAAATAAATGATTGATGCTTCTGTTTCCTTTTCTGAATTGAGAATCTATTGGATAAAACAAGCAAACAAATACTACTTCTAGCCGGTAGAAAAAATGTAATATTTGCTAATGCAAACTTTTGCCTTTTGTTATAAATAAAATTCAATAGATTTGCTGATTTGTGTTTTGTATGTACTGTCCTCAAATCGTTTGGCTTCATTAAGCGAAATATGCATGTTAACCTTTGTGGGATAATCATGTAAACGTAATTAATCATAAATGTATCCAATGAATGCAATTGTCATATCTTAAAAGTTCCAATAAATTGTTTCAAAATAACAGCAAACATGTTTTTAATTTGTAAAGAAATTATCAAATGTTTTATTATCCATTTTCTCGATATGTCTTTCTAGTATTCAAATAGGACTGCGGCGGCCTGGAACAGGAGGGCTTCTGGTTCAGGAGCCGATTCCACCGAAGAACCGTCGTGTAAGCAGGACAAGTGCACTCTAAATCCGTAGGGATCAAACATCCTTCCTCTGGTGTGGAAGTTTGGAGAGGGGGCTACCCAGCTAAGATATCTTCCTCGTCATCTGACCATGGTTCAAAATTGCGAGGTCCGTCCCAAAATATCCCTAGTGCTGCTTCAAAATGAGGCTTGAATATAACTAAACTAAATTAGTATTCAAATTATACATTGTTAGAACACTTTAGGATTGAACAAGGATTTAATGAATCAAAATTCGTTGCTTGCTGATAGAAAAAATTATTCTTTTCATAATCAAATCTTTTGTGCCTTGGAATCCTTTAATGTTCAAATGAGAGCATTCTATTTCAATTTGAATAAATCTATATGTTTAATTTTGTTCTCATTTAAAACATTACGAAAGCTGCTTAAAGTGGATTTCGTAATTTTGAAATATGGCCAGATGGCCAGGAAATTAACAAAATCAGATCTCTGCTCAAAAATCACCATTATTACATAAAAGCAGAAATATTTATTGAATAGAAGAGACGAGTTACGATCACATTAATTATAATATTCTAAATTCTCTAATCTTTTTTATAATGCAATATATAGTATATAATATTATAAAAAGTACATATAATCGAATAGGAGGCAGTAGATACTTAGTCTAAAACTGTAATAAACAAGGTAAAGACGCAATTGCTCTAATGGAAATAGAATCCTTTTACAACGAAACATTCTTCTTTTCAGTAAAGCAATAATGTCGCGAAGTTGCATTATTCATTTCATGCAATATGAATCTCATCATTGAAAAGAGATGTTCTTACTGGGCACAGAATGGATGACACATCAATTATTCTGATCTTTGAGACTTATTGTTGATAGTTTGAAGACTTAACAATGACTTTTCTGGCAATCTGATGACTCAGATGACAAAAGGGAAGGTTGAAAAAATGCAGAAATTTTGGAGATATTTCTATTTGAACCCAAGATCCGAAGGTTCTTCCAGAAAGATCCATGCTGTTTTAGGAAATTTATACAGATGCCAGAGTTTGAAGTGATGCAGTCAAGTAACTTTTTTCTTTAGAGTTCTGATCGCTTAGTTGTTTTTGCTAAACAATTTTTTTATTTTGCGATACATTGTCTATGTGTACTGTTACTGCCTCAAATGTTTTTGCTTTTTTGTGCTCTAAGACAGAGAAGCATAATACCAAAAATGTGTTTTTCGAACTCAGTGATGTCTAAAACTTGAAAATTTCTCTTTCATTTTTTAAAGTAATGGTTTGTTGTATTGCACATTACTAATTAAGAAGGAGCATAGCATATTAGCTGATTCGAAAATTAGTTTTGAAATTTTTAAAGAAATCCAAGTATAATTATTCAGTAGATTCAATAAAGTACATCTTATTTTAGAAGAGTTTGTTAATAAGTTAACACAAATAATGATAAAATAAAGTTAAAAAAACTTAATTTAATTTCGCCAACTCCAGTATATATGTATATACAAAACAAACGAAATTCATAACTTTCGGCATTGGAAGAAAAACAATCTATTAAATATTTGCAGAAACAATGAAAAAGTTTTAAAATTCCATTGCACAATGGAAAGTATGTTTGCAAATATTGGATAAATTTTAAATAATTATCAAAATTCAAAGAAAAATGTCATAAAAATTGAAATAAATAAAAAAGACAATTTTTAAAAATTTAAAACTGGTATAAAAAGCACCTTGTTCAACAATATTTTCCCGAAGTAATTAGCGGAAACCAAATTGATCGAAATTTTAATTGCTCCGAGGTAATTGCTTTAATTGCTCATTTTCACTTTCCGAAATATATTTACGACAAACTCAAATGTCTGCCTCGTACAGCTCCAACAGACGTACAGACAGACAAGCAGTTTTCTTTCATTATTTGTAAAAGTGAGCATTTTATTTTGATTACTCTTTCTTATTATTCCTTTAATGAAGATGGGAATTTTAGCTGCAAACAACTTTCGAGAAATTTCGAAAAATGTGACATAGCTTTTCCACATATTTCAAATAAAATTGCGAATGATTATGCAGTTATAACGATGCGATATAATTCAAATGATGTAAGTTATTAAAGAAACGAGTTACACTTCAAACGAAAATAAAGTCCATAGCCTTACAGTCTTTTAATACCAGAAATGATTAGAAAGAAAAGGTTCCTTTTCTAAAATAATGATCATTAAAAACGACAAACCAAGTAGAGGTAAATCTGTGGATCCCTTCCTTTCCTTGTAAATTCGTTTATTATTCATAGAACAAGAGAAAGATAAACAGAATCTGATGAAATATTCATTAAAATGAATTGAAATTGTATTTATCTTTGTTCAAAACTATTTATTGTTTTATTTATCGTTTTTTCAGTATTAGCAAGCAATGTTCTTTGACTCAAGATAAATTATAGTTATTATTAAACTGTTCGAAAATTTAAGCTGGGTATGTTTGAATAAATATTTACTTATAAAAATTTATTAAAAAATAAAGCTGTATTATTATGGCATAAAACATTGTTATGTTTAATCAATAAGGATATCAAACAAACAAACAAACAAAAAAGAAATAGTATACTTAAGGATTTAAAAATTTTAAAAGGTATGATAAAATTAAAAATCTCTTATAAATTAGATACTTAATTTCATTATATACAAAAATACGAAGAAATCACATTATTATCATTAAATACTCAGATCAGAAATTGGAAGTGGACTAATTCAAGGAAAAAAAAAACAACCGTTAAAAACATTAATGGTTGGCACACAAACAACAAAATATGAAGATCAAACATTCTTATGTTTAATCAGTAATATTCTTTCATTTCGTTAAAGAATATCAAACAAAAAAGAAATAAGTAATTTTCTTAAGGATTTAAGAATTTTTTAAAGAAATGGAAAAATTAAAAATCTCACATATTAGATATTTAATTTCATTATATACAAAAATGCGAAGAAATCACAGTATCATCATTAAATATTTAGATCAGAGATTGGAATGGGATAATTAAGATAAGATTTAAACCATGACACAAAAAAGCATTACAAACATTTATGATTGGTTTAAAAAAACAAAACAAAACAAAAAAAAAAACTATGGACATTAGTTTTCGATTAGAAAAAAAGTAAAAATGAAAAACAATGTTTGGGTTAAAATATAGTGCAATAATGAGAATTTGGATTTCAAAGAATAATTTTGATTTGTGTTTGAGAAATCGATGTTCCAAACCATATTAGGAAATTAGGTTCATTTTAGGAAATCGTGACTTCCTGAAATGAAAACATAATTTTTATGTTGTTTCCCTATTCTAATTTTTATGCTGTTTCCCTCTGTATATTTGAAAAGTTCTATAGCATTTTTGAAGATAAATAAGCTACAAAAGGGATTCTACTTCTTTTTTCATTATAACAATTCATTCTTGCTTTCTTTTAATTATATCTTATATTACATTCAGAAAATAATCATATATCTGAAGTATGATAATTTTTGTGCTGACGAAATCGGAGATTACTTTTATTTAAGGGAATCAATAAATTATATTTTGAAACCAAATTAAATAATCAATCGAAACATTATTATATATTTTGTAATATACAGAACATGGTCGACTTTTTTAAATTTTGAAATATAATTTTTTATAAATTAAGAGCAGATTTAACTTTTTTAAGGAAGGTTATTTTAGAGCTGTTAAGAACTTTGTAAAAATTACAATAAAACTTAAAGCGCTTTAAAAAATTTGATGTGATACTACACGCTAAAGTAAAAATTTTATTTAACATTGTCGCACGTACGAATAAAATATTTATTGAAATAAAGAAAGCAAAATAAAGAAAGCAAAATAAAGAAAGAAAATAAACTTAAAAGCAGTTTTGAAAAATTATTAAATTTGAGAGAAAATTATACAGATTTAAATTTGATTTCATTAAAAAGCTTATTTTTGGGGTTTAAAGTGGTGCAAAAATTGTTTTTGAGAAATAATATGTTTAGAATTTGCCGAAAATAATTCCGATTGTTTTCAATTTAAAAATCTAATGAAAATTTGAAAAATTCTTCTTAATGAGATTTAATTACTGAAGCAACAATCGCGTGCAAAATATGGAAGTTTTCATTTAAATGAAAAATCCTATAGAACATTTCGGAAGATTTTTGCATTAAGCGAATTGCATAGTGTAAAAATCGATCTGTTAAAATTTTATTCTATGTATCTAAATAATAATTTATTGTTTTAGGGTTAAATTTATTATTTGTAAATTATGTCGTGTACCATGACGTCATTTACCAATAGTATACCAGCATACAAACTTTATCATGAAAATAAAAAATCAAAATAAAAGATAAAAGTCTTTATAATATTTTTCTTTGAACAAACTCATGATAAAAAAAAAAAATGTGTGTTTTATTTGACGCTATAAATTAAAATTGAAAGAAATTTAAAAATGTTTCAACTATTTTTTAATGGAATTTACAGAGCAATTTTATAAAAGTTTATAAAAATTGTATGCATTTATTTTTTTAATCAGTAAGCAAGAGAAATGTCAGAAATAAACAAAAGTAAGCAAGTAATATACAGTAATATTCATTTGCATTATGGATGCCTTTTTAATACTAGTTTTCTTCTATGACTTTTCAATAAATGCTCGTTTGATGCAGAATTATTTCCTAATGTATCTTTCTTCACCTAAATTATCTGCTGTACAAATTTGTTACTCATTCACAAGAGATGGCGCCACTGATAGCTATGTATTACACCAGTGCGTAAATCCAAAAATTGAAATTGGGAAATGAAATAGTTTATCCACGTAAAGTTTAATGAATATCTAGATTTTCATCCTTTTTTTTCTAAAGTATCTGATGATATGAGAAACATTTTTCTGCTTTAATATTTCAGTAATTTCAAAGAAAAATGTTTGCTTTAAGGAATTTTTGAGAAATATTAAAATAAAGAATTTCTTTGATGAGAAGAGAAGAGGGAAAGTGTTTTCTTCTATGATAAGCATTGTACTGTCTAATGAAAATGCTGGGTTTGATTATATCCTTTAGCGGCCTTTAAATATATATGTCTCGAAACTTCTTTTTTCCCTAATTTCCAAGCTAGGTATTTTTGTCCATTAATTTTAATTTAATCACTGTATTAATAGTTTTATGTAACAAATTTTGAAGTTCTGGAGTGACAGAACTTATTATTGTGAGTCATTTTCAGGATCGTGGCTTCATTATTTCAAGAATAAAAAATCTCAGTTATTATTATTACTATTACTTAACCCTTTAAAGGGCCATTTTTTTCTAGTCATATTATGTTAAAATATTTTTAGGTTTAAAATTAGAATAAGAAAAGAGATTCATTTAGCTTATTAGATAAATTTGATTAATTAATTAATTTGGTTAATTAATAATTAAGTAACAAATCAAGACACATCATTTTGTGTGAGATAAAGAACTGATGCATCTAAGTTTCTATTTTTCTAAAAAAAATTTGTCAGAACTTATGCCAACCTACATAAATTCATACAAAGATTGATAAATTTGGTAACAAGCATATTTCCCACTGCCTTAGAAAGGGTTAAATTAATTATTTTTTACAAAACAGTAAAAAAAAAAAAAAAAGACATACTTTTAAAAATATCTAAATTATATTTAATAATAGGCAATATTTTAATTTATAAGACAATATTTTTTCAGAATTATAAAACAAAATGATATATAATTTAAGTAATAATAATAAATTAATTAAGAATACTGTAGAATAATATTTAAAATTTCTATGATTTTTAGTGTGAACAAGTTCGAACGTATGATTCTGGTGAATTAAATAAAAGAATAAATGTCAATTATTTTGAACATTCTGAAAAAAGGAAACAAGCCTTGCCACCCAACAGTTATAAAAGGATTGTTATGTAATTGCCTAGTTTGCCTGTTTAATAATACCGCCCTACAAATACGTAATGACAATTAAATGTATTAATTTGTAAAAAATGCTGCGAATAAAGTAATTTACATTTTTAAAAATAGTTGTCAAAAGTTTCACTGAAATTGAGAAATTCCACCGTTTCTCTCTCTCCATTTTTTTTTTGAACCTCAGTTAGTTTTGGCACAAATCAAGTTATTCGAGTCAATAAGTTTCCCTTTGTGAAACTGAGAAAGATTTCAGAATTTCGCCTTTCGAATGGGTACTTACTATTTTGCTATTTAAGTATTCGATTCAAGATTATATTTCGAAATTTATTATTTGCATATATATAAGAAAAAATTAGATAAAAGACGTAGTAGCCATTTGAGATTATTTCTACTATCAATTCAAGGAAATTTCTGTAAACGGAATCAATGGAAGCAGAAATGGAATTTCTCGAGGCAGTTTGAACTTTCTTTTTTGTTTAAAATGTTGGTGTCTCAAATCTGTTTTACTAAATATTAAATAGGGACGAGAAACTGAATTAAAATTTGAAATCAGTACTTTTCCTCAGAATTTAATTTATTCAGTATCACATAAAAATATTTCTTTATATTATTTAAAATATTTTTGCAGTTGAGAATTTAAATGTTTTTCTAATGGTTTAGAAATTAGCTGTAGGCATGGTTAGAGTGGCGATTTTGTATATGTAAAGCGTTACATATAGATAGATAAAGTTCTCTGTGTTGACTTAATCTTTCCAAGTATTTCTCACTTATTTGATTTTCTGAAGAATGTGATTCGCTGTTTATTTCAAATCCTCAATTGTTGGTATAGTATTTTACATTGTGAATTTCTGATACCTAATCACCATAAGTCAATTCAATCTCTGTAACTTCGTATGGTTTCTTCTAGTTGATTATAAATATGGGCAAACTTTGTTAAGGAAAAGGGGAAATTACTCAGTATAAAATAAAAAAAAATTAAAAGAGAAAAATTGCAATTTATATGAATATGAAGGAGATAAATTACAAAAGCACGTAGAAAATTTATTTCAGTAATTGTAAAATACAAAAAAAAAGCATTGTGAGTAATAGTTTAGAATAAAAGAAAAAGAAAAAAATCCAGATTGCAGTCCCAAACATAGTAGCAAGCTACTTTTTTTTGCTGAACATTTTTTGTGTTGTTTTCGTTTGAGCTAATTGAATTAGCCTTCGCATTCTTTACATCACGGAATTTTGAGAAAATAATTCTAACCTAAAATCAAACCGAGGGGGGGGGCACCTCGAAATGAGGATGAGAGGCTTCCGGCATGATGGTTGGATCTCGCCACCCTGGAGGGTACACAAATAGGTGGGGGATCTGACTCCTCCCATCGACGACGGGACGTACTTCCTTCGGGGAGGGTTGTACCGTGGCCGGTGATGGATATTAGGACTCAACCACATTTCCCGCCAGTGTTGCTGTTGCGGTGGTCCTGTCATTCAGTTTTATGGTTTAAATCCGTGTGCCTTTGTGTCGGGTCGGAGAGTCAGATGGCTGACTAACCTAAAATCATGATAAAGACTAAAAGGAACATTTCTTACTTTTTTATATACTAAATATATAAGCAGAAAGATTTATAATCGACCTCGAGATTTTGATCAGTTTTCCACGTTTTAGATGTTCCAGAGTTTTAAAAACATATTTTTGGAATTATGTCTGCATGCCTGATTATCTGTTACTCTATCTGTTTTTGAACACGATTACTCAAAACCGCTTTTCAGTTTGAAAGAGGAAATTCGATGCATGAATATTACAAAAAATTTGAAGATTTCTATCAAATTTTGAACGAAATCCATTCAGAGGAAATTTGTCTGTTGGTTGTCCGTATACAAATGAACACGATAACTACAAAATGTATATATTTAGATACAAAAAAGTAAACGATAAAAAAGATCTAAATTTGTGTAAAAACGATAAAATTTATTACACAGGTTTAACATCTAGAATATTGCTCTTTTCAAATCCTGAACAAAATCCTCAAGGATTGATCATCTGTCGATTTGTATTTTTGAATATGCGTAAGCGGAATACTTAAAAAGCGTAACATTTTAGATGCTTGAAATTTGGTTCACAGGTTTAGCATCTAATGTGTAGAATCTTATCAAATTTTGAATAAAATCTTTTCAAAGATTGACTGTTTATCGGTCTGTACTTATGTAATCGCATGGCTCAATTACTTGATACTTGATACTTTGTAATCACAATAACTCAAAAAATGCCGTGTCTTAAATAATTGAAATTTGGTTTGCGATCTTGTTATTAAAAGTGTAATTCTGTCATAAATTTTGGCTTCTATCGGGCAGAATAAAATAATACATATTCGATTTTCACATATTTTTGTATTAATCTATAGACTATATTTCGTTATTTTTAGCTAAAGTTATAGCAGGTCCAAAAATTTATGACGGGGTGAATGTTTGGGGGGTAAAACTATATTTCGTTACCATTGTTAGCTAAAGTTGTCCAAGGTCAAAAATTTTGTGAAGGGGTGGATGGGTGGGAGAAAACATCTTTAGGAATATACGAGAATGTTTCAAAGGGATCACTCACGCAATCATTTTATCGTTTTATCATAACGTTAACAGCGACAAATACACACTATAAACATTATGTATTTAGTGAAAACGATATATTGGTTTGAATTTCACTGCAACAAAAAAGCATTGTTAACTATTTTATTTAAAATTAGTTTAAACATTATTAAAATTTAAAAAAAATCGGGAAATGAAAAATCGGGTAGCCTGAAAAAGTAATTTTTGGAATTAAAACTTTGATTAATTTTAATAGCTTAAAAATTTAAGTAGAATTATGGAATATATTTTTTAGTAAGCTCTTGCGTTGAAAGAATTTATTACGCACCATATTTAGTATGTCGTGTTATAAATTTTCTAAAAACTTAAAAAACTTGAAAATTAATTTTTTTTTTATTTATGATTATTTTTTTTACGAAATCATGATTTTTATAGCAATTTATTTATGTAGGACTAAAAATTATTAATTTTAAAAGAAATTAACCAAAACTGCTTTATTGACATTATATCTTATATACTTAGATTGTTTTTGAGCAGTGGCATTCCCAAAAAATATGATAATTATTTAAACAAAACTTTTTCGAAGAAATTAAAAATACCACTTTAAGTATTCTGAAAAAATTTTTAATAGAAAATATATATTCAATTGTTCATTCAGGGCATCGAAATTTCTATTCCAATAACTTATAATATAGCAGAATTGCCTTTTTATATCATATAAATAAATTGCAAATAACATAGTTTTCATAAAAAATTAAACCGCATGGACAAATTTTAAAAATGTGCATTTAGGTTTGGAGAATTTTAACTGATCATATGCTCATCTGCCTTTAGGTAGGTTCTTATTTTAGCTATAAAGTTATTTATTTTAATGTGTTGTTATATTAAACTTATTATGTATGTTAAACTTATAAGTTTAGTTGAAATTCATGGCCAAATATGCATCTTTCGACAAGAGATTATCCAGAACCCTATAGTACGCATGATCAGAAGAGGAACATCAGTACCATTAAGTTTAAAACAGCCAAAATGTTTAATATTAGTTGCTTATATTCAAACATCACAATTTTTACTTAATTCCATAGTCTTGCAAATTTTAGATTTACTTTAATTTAATTATGTGTGGAATTAGCTTACTCAGTAATGGTCAAATTGTTTCTGTTATATATATTACTAGTCGTCTTAGATGAGCAGTTGGTTTGCCGTCAATATTGGTTATATTTGACTTCAGATAAACCTTTTTTATAATCTCATGTTCCAAATTCCCCCAAATTATCTGACATTAAAGCCATGCTATTTTAATTATCTTAATTAAGTTCGGGTTTTCATGTGCACGAATTTTTCTAATAGAGACAGTCCTATGATAACATAAGGGAATTAAAAACGTAAATGTGGGGTTCATCTATCCTCAAAATTTCGGGATATTGTAATTTCATGTTTTATCCATCTTGTAAATTAAATAAAACCCTTCTTCCTTAGCTTCCAAAAATAAAAGGAAATCTCTTGATTAAATATTGGATGAAACAAATGAAAATTGCATTTTAGAGCAACCTTGTAATCAATTAATGTAAATCAAATAAAAAGATATTTTTTTAAATTGCAAAAATTCTGTAAAAAATTCCCACGATTATTAAATTGATACCATTGAAAATAATTTTTTTAAAATATTTGAAATTGGTGTAAAATTCTTGTTTGTGCAGTAATATTTTCTACATTTATCGCGAAAAAATGCCATAATCCAGCTTAATTTTTAATTAATTAAAATTTAAAAAAATCGCTCCGATTTTCATTCCCACCCTCCAAGGTATATATGTACCAAATTCGGTAACTGTAAGTGAACTGGTCTTGCCTGTAGAGCGTCAGCACCCAATTGCAAGCGCCCGCGAGTACACACACATTCATCTTTATTATTAGTATGGATTCTTTGAAAATTAATACAAAATTCAATCAATTAAAATTGCTGAAAACAAGCAATGTAACCACTTAATTTTGAAAACAATTGTTTAATGTTTTAACATAGCATACTTTAGTTCCTATTCGTATATAAAAAATTGGTTTTCTATTTATATATCAACTAACAGAATTGAATGAATTGAAAATAAAACTGTATCTTTTTTGTTCCCCAATCGTCTTTTTAGTAATCTCTCTAATGCGCCTGTAGCTTGAAACGTCGAAGTTCGTTGCTGCTTACATCATTTGTAGATGCCTCCGATCCAATTTAGTTCTCCATTATGTTGACAAAAGACAATTCTTCTGAAACTGTTTTATTTACAACATTTAATGGAAAGTGAAATTCGTATTTCGTACGCATTTTCATACCTACAATTTACATTTTCTTCAAAATAATTTCTGCTAGAAGACTTGCAGAAAATTCACTTTTTTCTTTGTTATTTCAAGAATGCTGATTATAATTCTTTTAGATGTGAAAAAACCGGAGCTGAAAATTACATTAATCAAATATATATCAAAATTCCCAGGCTATACATGTATATGCTTCAATATTCCCATGTTACTTCTGGTTATAAAAGTAAAAATAAAAACTGATAGGAAAAAAATACTTTGTTACTAAATTGTGTCACTACATTTATTCTTTCTTCACTGGAGCATATAATGAGTAACTTCTCACACGCTGGAGTGTAAAAAAGAAAAAGTAAAAACGTATTGCTAGTTTGATGCCAAGAAGTGATCTCTGCTCTGCTCTGTGTAATTCTGCTTTGACGAATGACGGAAATTTCAGTTCCAAAATGTAAAAAAGAAGAAAGAACAAGAAATGCTAACAGAATCTTATATCGATGAATGCAACTAGTTAGAAATAGCGGATATTAAAAGTGAAAATGTTTACAAAGTATCTTTTTTCGGATTTTCTTTTAATTAAATTTGAGTTCGAAGATCAATGAAAGGTCTTAAATAAGTGTTAAGTTTAGTGTGACAGAATTACATACTTTATAATTCAAGAGAATTTCAATTAGGCTTTTTTCTGAATTTCTTTGAATTAAATTTAAATTCGTTGATTAATGAAAAGTTTTAATTGTGACAATTTGTTAAGTTCAGTGTGGCAGAATTATATATTTATAATTCAAATGGATTTCAATTATGACTTTTTTGCTTGAACTTTCATTAACAATGGTTAACTTTTATTGATATTATGAGTTACATTGGGCCTTGATATTCCTATTTTTAAGATATTCCTGTAAATAATAACAATATTCCTATTTTTAAGATATTTCTGTAAATAATAACTATATTCCTATTTTTAAGATATTTCTGTAAATAATAACAATATTTCTATTTTTAAGATATTTCTGTAAATAATAACTATATTCCTATTTTTAAGATATTTCTGTAAATAATAACAATTATAAAGAGGCAGTGAAGGTTTATCAAGTTTTAACACGTTCGCTGCCATGATTGATGCTTGTGATTCGGACTACTCTCTATGATAGTATGTATGAATAGATATAGTGCGTATAGATAGAGTAGATAGTATGTATGAATAGATATAGTGCGTATAGATAGAGTAGATAGTATGTATGAATAGATATAGTGCGTATAGATAGAGTAGATAGTATGTATGAATAGATATAGTGCGTGTAGATAGAGTAGATAGTATATATGAATCACATGCGATTCACATGCTGAGAAATATATTAAAACGAGGAGATATAAACAAAGCACAGGCTTGTTCTACTCTCATCAAATTCTACTTTAATTGAGAATTTTTGCTGTCACACGAATGTGAGTGACACGGCAGTCAAATAAAAGTACAAAAATGCGGTACAAAGGTGTTAAATAACACCTTTGTACTGCATTTGAACGATGCAAAGGAAAATACAGTATAATCATTATAATACCAATAACCATCAATTTCACTTTTTTGGGTATGAAGCTTATGTAATGTTTCTTGTAAGTGAAGTATACAAAATTCTATAATCATAGAAAAATTTGACTGAAAAATTTTGGTATGTGTCGATGTTTTAGGCTTAAAGAATTCGAAAAATGGAATTAATTCTGGTTTTTTTTTGTATACCTGTTCTTGTGTTTGTTAATTGGATAAATTTAAAACAATAACAAACTAACTAAATAAAATTCGACAGAAGGTTCTTATATTAATGCGGTAGATATGCTCAAAAATTTGAATCAACCTATGCTTTCTTAACTTTACGGTATTTGTATGTTTAAATGCTCTAAATTTTTCTCTTTACTTATTTCTTTAATTACATCATTTATCATACTGTTTTTATTTTTCATTTGTCCTATTTTTCTTTTTTCTTTCTGTTTTTGTTTTTATTAATTATGTTTTGTTTAATTCCCCCATTAATTTCCATTTTGTCGTTATCAGCATTGGTAGCAAAATTACTAAACAGACTATTCATTTTTTTAATCATTTGATTTGATCGCGAATTAATCTCTAATTCACTCAAGCAAAATCTTGAATTGTATCGCAGTTTGTTATGATAACTTAGATAAGATGTTATTCTTTGAGCATTAATTGAAGGTTTAAATGCATAATTTGTTTAAATATTTTATTCTTTTTTTTATTATTTTCACTTCTTTTCTTCTTCTTCTTTAATCACCCTTTCAGTGCCTTGTTTGTTAATATCATTTTTTCATCTTATAATTTTCTCGCTGTCTGTATTAATTTCTTGTGATTGATTTTGTCCAGCGTAATTGAGTAATTTTATGTTTTTTGATTAGAAACCTACTTTTATTAAACTAAACAGCTTATTAATGTAACACAAAGTAATCCTGATTAATAAAGTTGCTATTGTTCAAGCTTTTTAAACTTTTAAAATTAAACAATTGGATTCCAGAGTCATAAACTGCAAAGATCAAGAGAGGTCAACCCCTCTGAGGTGCAATTTGTCTTTTACTTTATGATAAAGACAGTGCTTACATACTCTTAAAGATACCCTTAAAGATAATTACAGAAGTTTATAGTGATGCTATAGTACTAACTTTTAAGGAAAATGTATCAGGTTGCTGCGAATGCAGTAAACTGTTACAAAATTGCTGCACAAATTACAACTAAAAACTAAAATAAAAAACAACCTGAAAAATTGTTTAAATTTTTAATTTAAATTTATTTTATTTTACTTTTATACCTGAAAAAAAATTACTGCAAAATGTAGACACTGGAAATTGTAACATTCACTGAATGATTTCTGTTAAAGATAATATTTATTTAGTTTCGCGATATTTTAATTTTGCTTTTGAATGAAACTGTACATAATTTAATTTAAAGGACTTGACTCAGGATTTGAGATTATTAAAAGGCTCCAAGTTAACTTTCCAATCATCAATATGCATTAGGAAAAACTGGATTAATTGAAAGAATTCAATTCAAAAACTAAGAAAAGAAATTGAAAGAACGTAGAATAATCATATTTTCGATTTACGCTTTTGATACATTTAAAACTTGTCGCCTTTGGCAACCAGCTAGTTTTCTAGGAATGACGGCTGCTTTAATTTTTAATTAACCATTTTATGCAGCATGTACTTCATGATTTCTCTTATCATGAAGTACATGCTGCATATTAATTATTTTTATTTCAAGGCAAGTTATTTTTAAATTTCCAATTTTGATAAACGTGCAACGCGTACCATTTCAGTAGCTTTATATAATTCTGTTCACTGTGCTATGCATCTTCCTAACTTTCTATAATCTCATTTAAAATTTGATGAAATTTTAAAGTTTACTCTTAATTATTTAGTAAAAATAACATGCACATAAGAAAAGTATTAAAATATGCAAAATAATTTTTAAAAATTTATTGTAGTTAGAGAAAAAAAATTGTACAGTTAAATAAAATTATTATCCGTGAAAAAATTATTATATTAATTTTAAAGTGGCAAGGTTTCTGCCTAATTGTTCCAACTTTATAGAAAAAATCTTTTAACTTTTAATTGCTTTTTAATTATGAATCTAATTAAAAAATTCAAAAACTTTGCTTAAAATAGTATCTGATGCTCAAAAAGTAATTATTATCACTGAAAAATTTATTAGAGAAATTTTAAAGCGGCATAAAAAGGGCTTCTGAGCAATTATTCCAATTTTATAGACAATTTTTTTAAAAATTTTAATTACTTTTTAATTATGAATCTAATGAAAAATTTTAAAAATCTTTGTTTAAAGAGAACTTGATGCCCAAAAAATAATTATTATCACCAAAAAATTTATTATAGAAATTTTAAAGTAGTATAAAAATAGTTTTTGAATAACTATGCCAAATTTATAGAATAAAATCTTTAAACTTTTAATTACGTTTTAATTATAAATCTAATTAAAAATTTTAAAATCTTGGTTTAAAGATTACCTGATAATTAAAAAATTATTATTATAGGCAAAAAATTATTATAGAAATTTTAAAGCGGTATAAAAATAATTTCTGACCAATTATTCTAATTTTAGAGAAAAAAAATCTTTAATTATTTTCTAATTATAAATCTAATTAAAACTTTTTAAAAATCTTTGCTTAAAGAGTACTTGATATCCAAAAAGTAATTATTATTACTGAAAAATTTATTGCAGAAATTTTAAAGTGGCATAAACATGCTTTCTGCACAATTATTCCAGTTTTATAAAAAAATCTTTTAACTTTTAATTAGCTTTTAATTATAAATCTAATTAAATAAAATAAAATCTTTGCTAAAGAGTGCCTGATGTCCCAAAAGTGGTTAAATACCAAATTTGGAAAATTTAATCGTCTTCACACCGAGAATTTTTAACAATTCTTATATTATACATAAAAAAAATTATTTGAAAGTACAGCAAGTTGAAATCATACTAAAATAAACAGTTGCTTATTAGTTAATTAGACTTGTTATTTAAAAATAATGAAAAAAAGTTTTAAAAATTTCTTAAAAGAAGCGAACGATAATTCACTTTTTTTTTATTCCCAGAGAATTCCAAATTAAAAGTCATATTGTTTGAAAAAAAATGACAATCTTCCCCAGGTGAGGATCGAACTCACAGCCTCGGCATTACTCGCAGGCACTGCATTATAAGTACCGCGCGCTAACCAATTGCGCCACTGGGGACGGAAGCTTCGCCGCAAGTAAGCAATCGGTTCCAAAGCAATTTTTTTTCCCTTTGGAGGGAAAATGCTTCTGAACGAATAGGGAAGAAATCTGCGGTCAGCGAAGAGTAAAGAGATAAGAATTTACTTTCGCCTGTTTGTGGTTGAAAAGAATTTCCCATCTGAAGGCTAAATATCATTCGGAATCGTGGATTCTGATTTTTAGTATATACAGTTTTAATTTATTAATTGATTGATAATTATAAAACTAAAAAGAGAATTCTTTTAATTTTTAAGAATTTGTAATCTTTTTGAATTTAATAGTTCAAGAAATTTGCGTATTTAATAATTCAACTGTATCTGCTTATTTGTTAGGATTATTTCAGAAAATGCTGAATTATCAGTTAATGACAGTGATTTTGTTGTGGAAAATCATTCTTGTAGTACATTTTTAAATAAATTAATAATATCGTTTATGAGAAATCATTCCGGATTTCAAAATATATTCAGTAAAAGTTACTTTATTTTATTAAAAAAAAAAATTAAAAACTTAATCAAATGCATTTTGAGGACGAAAAAATTTCAAATTATCTTTCATTTCATTCAAAATTTCAAATAATTTTGTATAAATTTCAATAATCATTCATTTTTTAATACATTTCATTTCATTTAAAATTTCAAATAATTTTGTATATAAATTTATAGCACTTTTCTCCGTATTATTTAGACTTTTTTCTGTGTGTTTGCATACATATATTTACATATTTATTTGTATGATTTCTGTATTTGTATTTTGAATGTTTTATTTTTATTTGATCATGCTTCTCCAATTGCATTATAAAATTTACTGTATGTTTCCGTTAGTATAAAAAGCAATTTTTTTAAAAAAAAGTTTGTTTGTATTTATTTATGTATTTTCTTGTTTCCCTCCTTTTTCTTTGCATTTGTACCTGCGTCCTTTATATTTGAAATTTCCTCCACTATCAGTTGTGTACTGACTCATTGGCACACAAGGAGTTTATGCATCAATAATAATAATAAAAGGTGATCTAAAGATTACATCAAATAATTATAAATAAGAATAGCTAATAAGAATTAAAATGAATTAATTGAATAGATGATAATTTATTTGCAACTTTCTACAATACATTTCCCTTGTTTTTAAAATTCATCTTATATTTTTTGAAGTAAGTACAAATATTTTAAAATGAAACATTGCTACATTCTGGGATATTTGTGTTGTTGTTGTTTCTTATGGCACTTGTCATAGACAAGCCCGCAGCCATAGCCAGCGATTTTAAGCGGAGAGAGCGTCTCTTGTTTTTCAGTAGCGCCATCTAGAGCCAAGATTGCGTCTTAGTTACACATGCGTTACACTTGCACAACCCCTTTTTATAGGGGCCACATTCATACACCTCACAGATAGATGAGGAAAAACTATGTCCGAACCGGAACGCCCAGATCACGGGGAAGACGCATTATCCCCATGCCAGGACGCTGGCAGGACACACACACACACACACACACACACACACACACACACACACACACACACACACACACACACACACACACACACACACACACACACACCACATATATATATATATATATATATAAATATAAAAAACAGTTTCGAAATCGCAACTAAAATTTATAACGTATTTAAACTAAAACCAAAAAAGAACTTCAATTTTTTAATTAAACAAGGTATGGTTTGGGATTAATCCTTTGGCTTAAATAAAAATAGAACTTTCCTTGCATATTAGATCACTCAATAGATGGCGCTGGGAGCCTACATTTGTTTGCATAAATTTACCGTTAGTTTTTTAAAAAGCGCGAATCCCAATCCATAGCTTAAAATTTCCTTGACTGTTGATGGTATGTTCTGCCATTTCGTTTTTAATTTTAGTGCTATTTATTGTTATTTTTGTTATTGTATTTTTACTTGGTAGTGGTTATTTTCTTCTAATTTGTTGTGTTGTATTTCCTTTCTGTTAAAATGGTATATCTCTTGGGCATAATTTCAGGGGATATTCGGGTCACGAGGAATCATTATTAGACAAATGTCTGCATTTCCTCACAGAAAAAATCCCTTTCTTTGAATCCCTGCCTGAGGGTGACCCTTGAAAAAGTCTTCAGGCCAGGATTCTTTTTTATATTTTTTATAATTTTTTTGGTTTAATTTTTATTTGATTTTTTGATTTTCCTATTAACTTGATTCTAATACTTTTGTATATATATATATATATATATATATATATATATATATATATATATATATATATATATATATATATATATATATATATAGTTCTAACTTTTTAGATCAAATTTTATAAGATAAGAGTTTGCTTATTAAGTTTTTCTATATGGGTGTCACAATTTTTTATAAGTAACTATTAGGTCCTTTTTCTATCCGCTCTCATGCTGATAACGTCATATAGCGGCATCTCGTACATTTTTGTGGTACTTGCATTGTTGCCATAGGATGATAACCTATTTTAAGCTCAAAATTTTGCGAGATGAGATGATGAATATGAGATGAGGACACACACACACACACACACACACACACACACACACACACACACACACACACACACACACACACACACAAAAAAAAAAAACAAGGATTTTGCAAGGGAAAAAATGTTGGGCGAAGCACAATCTGCCAGATATTTTAATTTATTTGAGTCAGTTTTGAGTTTTTGCATTCGAACTGTGTTTACATGCATGAGAAAGTAAAGATCGATAGTCGGTCAACTATTTGAAAGATTTGTTTCAAAGTTTGATAATAATCTTTAATATTGATGTTAAAACTGTGAAACAATCTCAATTACAAACACTGTAAAATTTTTGAGTTAGCATTCTCATATATATGCGAAAGTATAAATAGACAGACAATTGATCTTTTGACTGAATTGATATCGAATGATACAGATTTACATTATAGATGTTGTACTAAATTTTAATTGTCTAGCTCTTTGAGTGTTGGAGTTATCATCTTCAATCAAACTAACAGAACTAGCCAAACAGAATTCTTCTGAATGGATTTCGTTACAAATTTGATAAAAATCTACAAATTTGGTGAAAAGTTTACAAATTTCATTTGTATAATTCAAAGTGTTTTTTAATTATCCTTTTCATAGACAGACAGACCGAGAACAGACAAACACAATTAAAAAAATGTGTTCCTTGAACTTTGGGAGGACTGAAACTTGGAAATTCATTAAAATCTTGAATTCGAGTTTTTTGATGATGTATGCGAGAAAGGAGCTTTTCAATATTTTTGTATTTTTAATTTCTCATATAAAGCAAGTATAGAGAAATAATCGTAATCGTCACAAAATTCGACTCGAGATTTTGACGAATCTTCTCGTTTCAGATTTCCATGTGTTCCGAAAACACATTTTCTGATATGATGTATGCCGGTTTGTCTTTGAATACAATAACGCAAAAATTCTTTGATCTAGAGAGTAAAAATTTCATATATGGACTATGATTAAATTCGTAGTTTTTTTAGTGATTTTTGAACGAAATCCATTTAAAGGAAATCTAATATGATTTTTCAAATACATATGAGTTACGTCCTTTGGAGTTCGCTCAAAATTTGATGAAAGTTTCAAATTTGGTGTAAAAGTCATATATCAAATTCTATCCTACAAACTCAAGTAAGTCAACGTGT
This sequence comes from Argiope bruennichi, assembly GCF_947563725.1. Lineage (NCBI taxonomy): Eukaryota > Metazoa > Arthropoda > Arachnida > Araneae > Araneidae > Argiope > Argiope bruennichi. The sequence goes on from NC_079158.1 coordinate 82,518,910, forward strand.
TTACAGAGCAGATGTAATTCCAAATATGTCCTTGTCGGATTCAAGGAGTCTGAAACATAGAGATTTACGGAATCTCGAGTTATATATACGTGTATATATACTTTATATACGAGAAAGCAAAAATACTTTTTATTATTTTAGCCATTGTGGTTATTCACACGTATCTTATAACGATATTAAATATATTTTTTTTTGTATGATAGTCATTGAGGCTTTAATATTAAAAATAAAATTTTAAAATAATATGAATATATTAAAAAAAAAATTCTGAAACATTTTTATACTCTGATATTTTGTAATTTTAAGTTCGATTCTCCTTTAATATTATCCCAATATCTTTGACAATTATAAAGTTTTTTAAAAATTTATGCACCATTTATATAATTTTTTTATATATATTCACGTTAATGTAGTTGATATAAGTTAAATGCGTTGAATAAATTCAGTTTTAAAATTTGATTCTTCATCAACAAATGTTCTTCGTCTTTCCTCCATTTTCACCAGAAAAATTTGCTTAAAGCATTCTCAAGAAAAACAGACAATACGAATGTTAATTATAGAGATAATATTATCTTGACTAATTTTTTTAGAAATTGAATGAAATAATTTTTATAAAAATAATTTTTTTGATAATAAATATGTGAATCTTAAAAGTATGCAATAAGGAAAAGAGTCATTTCAGGTCTTATTTAAAAATGTGTTGTGCGGAATTTAATTACGTTAATTTAAATCCATTTTTCTACAATTCAACAGATTGATTGAGGCGATTAAAATTATATGTGTCAAGCATAAATTCATGATTTTAAGCCCCTTATTTTTCATAAAATTGATTTGCAGCTTTAAAGAAGTAATTCAAGTAATAATTAATTTGGTTTAAAACTCAATTTTTGTGAAGTTTTCCTTTAAAATATTAAACAGTAAGCGATAATTTTTAAAAAAGACTAATTAAAAAATGCCTTTAACAATTAGAAAAAATATTAGGATTTTTTCTTTTGAAAATTATTTTATTTTCTGAAATTCTGACTGATTACCTTTGAGCTTTATTGAAAATCTAAAGCAAACAAATTGTAGTCCTGACGCGGTTGAGTGCACTTGATTTTAAATTTTTTTTCTCTTTTAAATTTATCAGTAAGTGGGAAATGTCACCAGTTCACACTCGAATTACCCTTTTTTTACAATTCTTTTTTTTAAAAATAAATATGTATAAATTTTTAAAAAAAGAATAGAAGTCGATAATGTACATAAATAGGTACTTTCGCCATTACCATACGAATTGACCGCAACGTATTGTATTATTCAAATTTTTTCTATTAGATTACAATTTTGTTATACTCTATTGAGTTTTTCCTATTGTTCACAAAAATGTGAATAATCACAAACTGATAATAATTTATCAGTTTGTGATGTTTAAATTGGCGACAAAAATTGCTCAATCTCAATATTATCTCACATTTCCGGAATAAAACTATTGCATATCTTATCATTTGAGATAGAAAATGATTCAAACATGATAAGCATAAATCAGCCAAATGTATCATTACATTCTAAAGTAACTAAGATCAAAAAATAAAAAATTCTGAATGCACAAAATTTTCTCAGCAATTAATTTTATATTTTCATTTTTTTTGGTACACTTTTCTAATGAAATTTTCTCTCTCTCTCTATTTTTTGCTCTATAGATTATGTATATTGTATTTGTGTCAAATTTATTGAATAATGTATTATTTTAAATTGAATTTCAGATGCTTTTTTTGGTTGTTATTGTATCTGCTATGGTAAATTTTCTAAATTTTGATTGATAATTAGTTTGCTATTTTAATTTTTAAAAATTTTGGTTGACAGATAAATTGCTATTCTAAATTTTTAAAAAATTGTTAGATAAATTTGAATGAAATAGAAATAGTTAATGATTTACATATTTCTGTTTTTTTATTATTTATATTTTACTTAATTTATGAAGATATAGACAAAAGTCGGAAGTAATTTAAATAGTTTGTGATTTTTACTTTCTGCACTACGAAATTTACAAATTAAAAATATTATACCAAAAATCAGTATTCAATCTTATTTTATTGATGTTGCCCTGGTGTACCTTAGTTCATATCACCTATCCAGAAAAACGAGAGAAATCTTATGATTGAAAAAATAGAAGTTTCAATCAGTCTGCTACTATCAAAGCTCATTTAATAGAAGACATTAACTTATCTACTGGTTCACGAACTTCCGAAACCCAACGATATTAGCTCTATATCTGCTAATAATAACTGAACATGTGTGTCTTTGTATGTTTGTATCTGCCTGTTGACACTCTACTGACTAAACAGTTTGATCTAGAGTTATTAAATTTGGTACTGATATATTTTGGAGGTGATTACGACATCAAGGCATTTTTTTGAAAATTTAGTTAATTGAAAATTTATGTTTTCTGTGATATTTCTGAAGGTATTATTATACAAAAATAATTATGATAATTAAATTGTCTTTTCAATGATGACAATTTTGTTGCGATGCCAATTTTTCCTTAATTTAAAAAAAAATATTTATTTTTTGTACTTTTTTCAACAATAAATTTCATTTTTATAATGAAATTCAAATCGTTATTCAATCCCTATTTTTTCCACTATTGTCAGCTGAGTCTGATAGATTCTTTTGATCATCTGCGCAGTTCACGTGAGGAATCAGAAAGTGAAATTGCATTTCTGCAAAAGACAACGATCTATTTGAAATGAATTGCACTTTTAATGGCATTGCGATATCACGTGTTTTGATTCCACAAGAAAGTTTGTTCGATTCATATATAAAATAAGCAGAAAAGGTGCAAAGCTGTTAAAATATGACTTTAATGATTGCGCACAACTTTATACGCAAATATTCATTGTTGGCAGCTAAAATATCAAGTTATGCATCAAGCTGTTATAAGATAAAACATAAGTTAAACATAGTAAACATCTTCAAGCTAATCATAAGAACTTTAATTAAAATTAAACGCAACCAATATTTTCGGTGAAGCTGTTGACTACCAAGGGAGACTAAGAGTATTAAATAAATCTAGATATGTTAAAAAAATACTGATTAATTTTTTAAAATTTTCTCGTATACTTAATATAGAAAAAGTATAGTAATCGTCAAAAAATTCGAACTCAGGATTTTGATGGATCTGCACGTTTTTGACTCCCCTGAATTCGAAGAAGATACTTTTGGAAAATGTCCCCCTGTCTGTGATAATGACAACTATAAAAAACATAAAAAAACAAACAAACAAATAAAAAACACTTTCAGCTGGACGGTTGAAATTTTGTGTACGATCTTCACACCAAATTTGTACATTTTTGCCAACTTTTGTGTTAAAACAAATCTGTTCAGAGAAAGTCTGTGTGTCCAGTTGTTCGAATATAAATTAAAATGATAACTTCAAAACGAAGAGAGCTAGATTGATGAAATTCGGTGCACAGATTTAACATCTTCAGTATAGATGCCAACCAACTTTTGAGCAAAATTCAACAAGGGATTGACCGTCTGTAGGTCTATTCTTTCAGAAACATGTAAGCGCAATAACTTAAGTATATCCAATTTGGTACATGAATCTGCGACTTTAAGTGTAGTTTTAAATAAAAATTTGTTTTCAATCGGTTTGGAAAAACGCTTCTGAAGGCCAAATTCCATTTTTGGATACTTTTAATCAAATGCTAGGGATTTATCGCCAAAACGCTCTCCGAGAATCATATGACAGATTCACAAAAACTGCTGAATTCACAAAAAAGGTTAATATTTCGTGACTATTGTACACCAATGCCATGCAAGCCTGGGATAATATCTTTATTAGAGAAAGTTTAGGGGAGAAAATTCTAGCTAGTTTTTATACAAACTAAAAAAAGTGTCTACCTTGTCATTGTAATCAGTTTTCAAAAAGGTTCAAATTAAAAATTAAAAAAAAACTTTGACGAATATTTGTTTTATAGAATGCACACAGGGAATTGAACTACTTTCATTTCATTTGTTTTTAAAGGAATGTGTAGATAAAATTAGTAACGCGCTGAATGAGCTACGAATTCTGTTTCCCCTACTTACTCATGCATTTCGGTCGGTAACAGGCGAATCGGTTAACCACTCTGTTGTTTTGTAATAGATATCTGTTTGTGCGAAGTGATTAATCAACTTTGATTTTGTGAAATTTAATTTGAAATTGTCTTCACTTGCAGTGACATATTTTACGAAATTCTTTAAAGTATTTTGCACTTTATTTAGAGCTATTTTATTATTTTTACTATTCCAATTGGCTTTCTCTTTTGATGATGTTGAAAATTTAGGAAAAGATTGTTCCTTGGTAATCAACTATTTTTATTTTCATTTATTCAGCAAAAAAAAAAAAGAAAAAAAAAAGAAGTTTGAAATTCATAAGAAAACCCTTTTATTCCAAATATCTGTTCTTTCTTTTTAACATTACGTCTCTATAATAGTCATTTCCTGAGGTATGACTACATGCTTATTTTGTAGTAATTTACAAGACTATCATTATGATGACTTCTGGTAGTATATCGAACATCATCATTATTTTTATTTGTTTTCATACTGCTATAGATAAGAAATTTCATGTTTTATAAATATGATATTACAGCGCAAAATCACAGAAAACTTTAAAGAAATCCTTGTCTAACGATTGTGTTTTATAATGAGCAGAAATTTGTAGGAAACTAAAATATTGTTTTAAAACACGGAAACAGTTAATTCCGTAAAGCAAATATGATTTAATTTTTTAAGTAAACAAGTTTTCTTTATTAATTTGATTTATTATAATCTACATTTGTATAAACTAATTTTAATCATGAGACTTTAGTGTAAATGATGAATTGCTTATGTAACAATTATTCAAGGATTTTAAACATTTTGGGATACACTGTATTTATAATTACTTTTCTGTTTATATTAAATAATGCGAATGCACTAATGCATTCAAAAAGTTAACAACTTTTAATATTATTCCCAAACATAGAAGAATTATGCCACATTCTAAAGAAAAATAAAGGGCGTTAAGAGGTCGGCTAATCAGAACAGAAACACAAGTTCAAAAACACTGAGATGTAAGATATGTAATCTTTGTTTACATATCTGCAAGAACGATAGAAAAATTACGTAGTTGTGTACAGGGTAATAATGCATGGTGAAAGAAACACCAAACAAGCAGTTTCTATACATATTCATTCTTTCGTAGTTAAATAAATCCTGGAATTTCTAATTATTACGATGAAATCTGTTAAATAAAGTCATCATGCACTTAACTAAATATGAAATGCACAACATTATGCATTCTATAAATTTGATAGCTAATACTTCAGTATTTTATTGCAGGCAGTAAATTATGATTATTTCAAATGGTATTTCAAAGTAGGTAGGTGGAAAAAGAATATGGTATTTTAAAGGCAGTAAATTATGATTATTTCCAAATATGAGAATTATGTTTTTTGTAGCATAGTAAGGAAAACCTGTATTTGTATATTAAGTGCATGCCATTTTTTTGTAATAATTATGAACGATCAATATTTTACGTGAATCTAGCGTGTGATTTCTGGCTATTAATCACTAGTATGCGGTTAATATACAAGTGTTTGATAATTGGAAGAAACTTTATTTTGAACCGATTGAAACTAAAATCTGATAATGATTTAAATAATTGTCGTATGACTTAAATAATTTCATTGTTTAAGTCATACGAAATTTCAAATCAACAGATGATCAACCCTTTGGCGAATTTGGTTTCTGAACATCTGCATTTTTGATGGTAAATATATGTACCAAATATTATTTATCTAGATCTTTATATATTTTAGCTATCGATTTCTTGTATTTAGATATAAAGGTAGATAGTCTTCCACTTAATAGATTATTTCGTTAAAAATTGAATATAAATACATAAATTTAATGCAAAGACCCTATACGGAATTTTATTTATGTACTTGAAAGCATTTTTGAGTTGTAGCATTCACTGGCAGACCGGCAGAATGATAGATAAATATAATTCCAAAAATGTGTTTCTCGGACTTTTTCAGATCTGCACATTTCGGAAGTTTGCAATGTGCAAATTTGCCAAAATTTTGATTTTGAAATTATAGACAATTATAATACCTATTCTACGCATTCGAAAAAAAAAATACCTGTCAAAGAAATAAGCAAAGTCAAGCAAAACGAAAATATCAGTCAAAATTACCTTTTAAAATTTTGGAAGCGGAAGCGTTTAGCACATGTGATAGCTGGCTGTTAATTTCATAATATGCATATTATTTATGGCTTAAGAGCAAAGAAAAATATTTATACATTGTTTTCAAATCATGATTTCATTATTTTTTCTATAAATTAATATAGGGAAGAACTAACGGAATATGTTATCATTTTTATCTCTTTTAGAAAAGTTACAAAATAAATTGCAGTCTGGTACGCAATTGCATAATTTTCTATTTTATGTAAAGAATGATATCAATATATTTTTTCTAATGACATCATTTTATAACGGATTTTAAATTAAACATGCTTTCTTTTCGATTTCGTACTTTACTCTATTGATTCTTCATTCTTTTTTTTTTTTCTTTTTTTTTTTGAGTTTACCAATAAAGTTGACTGAACATTGACTGTGTGTGGTTAAAAATAAAGAAATTAAATAAAAAAAAACCCTGCAATTTCTTCTCTTTAATTATGATACTTAATTTTTTCGTTCACTTAAGTTAAAGAAATTAAATGCTTTTTGACATTCTGTTAAAACTATTTTATTTTAAAAAATATAGATGGCAGCACTAAGATTTAATTACATAGGCTCATGCAAATTACGAGATGAGAGAAAGTATGACGCGGTGAGGAGGGATAGGAGAATAACGTTCGTAGCAAAATAAATACAAAACTTTCGAAATAGTAGAATAAAGTTTCATAAAAAATATTCTTTATCTTATCGTTTAACAGCAATTAATCATTTTTCGTTTGTTCACCCAAATAAGATTTTGATTTTTCTATACAGTTTAAAACTTTCCTAGTCATGGGTGACTGCAATTATTTTTTAAATCTCAATAAAATGTTGTTATTTAAATCTGCATCTAATTTTTTCATATTCTAGAAACTATATGCTCTTAATTTATAGTGTACTTAAACTTTAAAAGGAAAATGTTTTCTTTTTAAGAAAACAGCATAAATATAATCAAAACATCATATTTTATGATAGATTCTATTGGATTTTATCTTATTTCAAGCTATTATTATTATCATTAAATTTCAGTATCATTGAAAATAAGAAACAATGATCAATCATGTCTAACTTTATAATGTAAGAATGAAATATGTGTACTCAGAAGAGCATGATAAAAAAAGATAGAGAGACAGAGACAATCAAGTACAAAAACGAGGAAGGAGTTAACTGAAGATCATTTGGCGAGTGAGTGATCCATTTAAATTCAAAAGAGAAAACTGAAAGAAAGAAGTATTAACCCCAAATGAAGGAAAATATGCATGATTAGTTTCATTGCATATAAAATGCTTTTGTTAAAAATCTACTGTACCATATTTTTTGCATAGCAAAAGAGAAATATGTAATAAGGGTTTTATTTTACATTAAATAACAATATTTTCAAAATTTACAGCCAAGCAGTGTTTCACATAAACAAATTTATAGCATACTAAAACTCAAATAAATGTCATGTTTCCGAAAGTTTTCCACAGGCTTTTAGCACTTACGCCTCCACAATTTAGAGGACTATGAAGAGGACGCAATAGTAGTCTCATTTTAACTGGGGTATCACTTTCTTACAAATAATGAAAGAGATTGTATATGTGTGTATTGACATTTTACAGTGCAGACCGTTTGATCCAGGTCTAGTAGATTTGCCCCCCCCCACATTAGAAATTAAAAACGTCCAATTTATTGAGATTTTTTCAAAATTTTAATTTATTACAAAAATTGGAGATTTGGGTATTTTTCAATAATAATTCCCTAAAATATAATCACTCAAAACTAATTTTTTTAAACCTTCTTAATTTTTTTTAATGATGTCAATTTAATACCTATTCAAATTTTTCTAAATGCAGAAAATTGTTTAAAAATGCTTTTTTTTAAAAATAATTTTTAACAATAGCTTTCATTGTTGCAATGAAATTCAAGTCATTTTCCTTGTTCCATCAAATATTTTAATATACATATGTTTATTAATATTTATCAAATGTTTTTGTTAATGTTTAAAGCTGTGGGAGAAAAATTCTGCCAATTTTCTGCAAAGTTTATATAAAAATAAAATCAAAAAATAAAATTAAATTACCGAAAGGATAATCTTTTTCAATTATTTGATAATCTATTTTAAATAATGGATAATTTTGGGTAATATATTTCAAATTTTCAGATTGAAATACATTACACAAATTCTAAAAGTATTAACGGCATTATGATGTCATAAGATTTAATTCCTTTAAGAATTTTTCAATACGCAATGAATGGAATAAATATGTAAGAATGTTAAGATAGCTCAACTTTAATATCTCTTACAATTTAGTATTTAAAAATACTTTATAGAGGGAATTATAAAAATGAAGTAATGCATAAGCCATTTAATTGGAACTAAACATAGTCAGTATTTCCTAAGAATCAATTAGTTGGTCTTCAAAGGATGTGGGGGGTGAGAGGGTAATAAGATAATAATAATAATACGTTTGCATACTACATTTGAGAAGATATTTCACAGAAAGAATATATGATCAAATAACAGCTTAATATTAGTGAACTAAGATAAATATGAGCCCGACTTTATAAAAATTTGGTAAAACCTGAATGAATATGATAAAATTAATTAAAAAAAATATTGAAATATATCTCAAATAAGTTGAAAATAAACCAACTTATCGTGAATTCAAACAGAAAAAAGATGCAACCAAATCAAAAATAATAAAATTATTTGTTTTGCTTTATAGGATTTTAATTTTTCGGTACACAAAGAAATAGAGACAAACTTATTGAAAGTAGGCGTGATTTATGTGGGCGCAAAAGTGAAAACGCCAGTTTTAAAAATGCTTTAGAATTATCAAACATGATGCTTTTTAAAAATGAAAATTAATGTTATTTTGTTTTTTAAAAATAACGAGTCAAAATAACGGGCTTTTTTCTTTTTTACTTTTTTAGTAAAGTAAATAGTAAAGTTATAAATCTATGTTTCATGTTTTTTTTAAATGAAAATTAAGTAAATAAAAAAATAACACAATCAAATCAGAAACTAAACTAATTTACATAACGTATCTTTATTGAACGTATCTTTATCTTAAGTGAAAAATGTGTAGTGAAAAATGTTACAAAGTAAAAAAACATATCTTTTGAGATTTGATAGTATTATATTGGAAAAAAATAATGCAAAATAACTAAATGTTACTTGAAAATCTCTTTTTATTGAGTGCATAATATTTAGTACGTAAAATAATCGAAATAATCCATATTCAAATAAAAAAATGGAAATATTGCAAGAATATGGAAATAAAAAAATGTATTTTCTTTAAAAGAAAAGTCCGTTTTCATTTTAAAAATTATACGATTTTGTCATGGAGGGAAAATATAGAAGAATTGAGTGGATTTCTTTAAATTTGCCGTATTGTTTCAATAATATATAAACTCTTTACAAGCTACCGAAAATATGAAAATAAAAACAAAATTAAGGCCCACATAACATTAATTACTGATTTGTAATAATTATATTTGAAAGAATATCCTTGTACAAGCTTTATGTCTTTACATTTTTATATATCTAAATAAAGCATAGTGGTTATCAAGGAATTTAATCTTGAAATTTCTATATTTTTTCGTATTAAATTATTTGAAGTTGGAAAATACATTTTTGTATTTATACCTAGTTATTTGGGAAGATAACTAAAGGAAAAGATGTAGCGACCTAAACAAATGAAATTTGTTGCGTTGTTTTAAAACCATAACCAGTTTGCATCAAAATTTAGAAAACTGTCAGCGGGAAATACATTCATTTATTATTAGCCCATTCGCATTTCAATACAGAAAAAGATGCAACGAGGCAAATGATACAAGGAATACAGGAATATGGACAACTTAATTTGGAGAATAATTTAATCACCAGAAGTGAAAAAATGTGCCAAATTTAAGCATACCAACTGAGTGAATATCTCTTTGTCTATTTGTTCATATATATACGAGATTATTATAACTCATAAATGTAACAACTAAATAAACTTAAAAGAAACAGGCTTTTAAATTTGCTAATAAATATCATAAAAACTTTAAAAAAATTAAATCATCTTATACAGTACAGACAGTAAAGGAACTTGCATTAAAATAAAGGTGCAAACGAAATTGATTTTGTATATATATATATATATATAAAAAATTCATGCCATTTTTCTTCATACTTTTGGAATGTAACAAGACATTTGGACTTAGATAAATATTATTTACTTTCTCTTACACGAAGTAAGGAACGAGTATTGTAATTGTCAAAATATTCCAACTCGAGATTTTGACGAATCTCCACGTTTCAGACTTGACTGAGTGCGAAAAACACAGTTTTGCTATTGAGTCGGTCTAACAGTCAATCTATGAACATTATCTATGAACAATTGTCAATCTATGAAAAATTGAGTCTATCTATGAACATTATAGTTCAAAACCGCGTTGAGCTAGACGGTGGATAAAATTTGGTATAGGAACTTTAGACCAAATTCGTAAATTTTTTTTAAATCAAATTTTGAACGAAATCCATTCATAGAAAATCTGACCGTCTGACTATTGGAGTACAAATGAATCGATAAATACAAATACAATGATATAGGTTGATAAAATTCTGATGCATTTTTAATATTTAAAATACAGATATTTATCAAATTTTGAACCAAATTCGCCAAACGGTTGTACATGCGTCGGTCTGTAGTTTAGCATACATGTAAATGCAATAACTCATAAACGCAATGACTTATATCAATGAATTTCGTCATTTTATCTTGTGATTACAACTGAGTTTTGTGCAAAATTTTGCTGTCAATCGGTTACCAAGAAAGGCATCAAAATACGTATTCTCATGACAGATTCAATAAAAATGCTAAATTCATGCCGAATATCTACATGTCATAACTATCGCTTACCAATGCCATGCAAAGGATTCATAGATACATATTTTTTTGCTGAGGCAGTTGATTAGACTTTTATCGGAGAGTAAGTGCGAAAGTTTTGGAGAGATCATTCCTTTTGGTTTAGCACTTTTTTATACAATATTACCTCATCATATTCCATTTCTATTCCCTCTTCATTTTTTTGTACATTAAAATAATTAATTACTTCGACAAGCAGAAAAAATTACTATTAAAACTAAAACTGTTGCACTAAATGATTTCTCACATCGCACAAATAGCTAAAATTAATGACGAAAATAACTTTAATGTGCTGAAGTGCTTTTAAATCGTGTGAAGAAAACCACTTTCGCATGGAATGAAAACAACAAAACTTATGAGAATAATTAAATGCAATCATTCCTTATAGTAAACATAATTCACCATATCAAACTTAGTTTCTGCATCACTAAACTCAAATCAATCAATAATAATTAATCAAATATCTTTTTACTATTCATTACTATTTTGGAGCTCTAGAATTTCCTCTGATAAATAGAAAATAATCAATAATTTGATTCATTCTAATTATAGAAATAATTGTGATAATTTTATTATAACAGTTGCATCCATCTTTGTCCAGTAGGTTTTTAATAGAGTAAAATTGATGTCTTTGTGGAATTTTTGTTAATTGTAAGCACTTTTATTCTTCAATTTAATTTTTTAAATTTAATTTGATGAATGGTTTCATTAAAGTTAAAAATATTTACTCTTTTTAAACAATTGTTTGTTAAAAAAATTTAATGTATGGACCGAAACTGTCATATTTAAACGTGATAAATGAAGATTCAAACAAAATAAGTTTTCTGGGTCAGATTATCATTCATCATTTTGGAAATTTAACACCTTTTTTTTACATTTAATTTTGGTGGAAAGAGAGTAATGATATATTTCTATAAATAAAAGCAAACTATACAAACAATACAAACTTCTGAATAATTAAATTTTTTTCTCTAAGTATTAATTTGAGAAAAATTAAAGATTTATGTAGAAGGTGTCAGGGGCGGTATCATGAAAATTAACCAATTGTTTCATTTTTTATTAATTAAATATTGCAATGGGTATGATTATTCACTGTGTATCAGGTAGTCTTGTCCTTTTTTCCGTGGACAAACTAAAATGAAAATTTGATGAAAAATTTTATAAAAAGTTATTTTTATATTAAAATATATTACTGTTTTTTTTATCAATTACATTGATTTTATCGTGTGCTAATATTGAATATCTTTTTTATTTTCTCGCATGCAATGCACTCGCTGTCTGTCCGTTAACTGTTAATTTGATATGTTACAATTGTAACCTTATTATATTACAAGAAACGTTCCCAAAATAAGTTTTGGTGGCTTAGACAAGCAATATTGTTTTCTCAGAGAGGATGTGCTATAAAAAGCTTTATTACACACTTACACACACACACACACACACACACACACACACACACACACACACACACACACACACACACACACACACACACACACACACACACACACACACACACACACACACACACACACACACACACACACACTTTGTCTATTTTTTCCTTGTAGTCACAACTGATTTATGCGTTTGTAGTATCGTGAAATCAATTTCAAAAAACTCTCTGATAGTTAGCTGGTCTCTTCAAAACTTTCTTGCACATTGTCTTGGAAATTTGTTATTCCCCTGCCCCGCATAAAAGTGGAGATCTTTGAGAAAAGACGTGATTACCTTGCACACCATTGGCGAACAATGCTGTCGAACAATACAAATATTGATCTTTCGTATCAATCTAGCATTTTTACAGTATCTATTGTCGGATCTTTGGCGACTAATCCCACATTTCCAATTAAAAAATTCCCCACATTTCCAAAAATAAAATTTATGTTTTGGACGCCCATTTTTCGACCGACTGAAATAAAAATTAGACAAAGAACTACAATTATTGTCATAAAATCATATAACAAATTCCATTCATATAGGTCATTACTTTTTTTTTACTTATTGTGTTAAAAGCATACGAAAGTACAGAAGGACAAATGGTCAGTCTCTTGACAGATTTGGTTCCAAATTTGATATATATTTGCACTTTAGGTATCATATTCACTTTAGGTCAGTTTTTACCTATCCTTTACGTTTTTCAGTTATTTTGTTCGTCTGTTTTCGGACAACAGCACAAAGAGATTTCTTTTGATTGAACTTCGTTCAAAATTTGATAGAAATCTACAAATGTAATCAGTGCAAAGGTTATACAACCGATTTCATCTTTCTAGCTCAAAACGTGTTTGAGTTATCATGCTCACAGACAAGCATCACGATTCCAAAAATTAATTTTTTGGACTCAGGGAGGTTTAATATATTGAAATTCGTCAAAATCGAATTCATCCTTCTAGCTCAAAGTGTGTTTGAGTTATCATGCTCACAGACAAGCATACACGATTCCAAAAATTAATTTTTTGGACTCAGGGAGGTTTAATATATTGAAATTCGTCAAATCGAATTCATCCTTCTAGCTCAAAGTGTGTTTGAGTTATCATGCTCACAGACAAGCATACACGATTCCAAAAATTAATTTTTTGGACTCAGGGAGGTTTAATATATTGAAATTCGTCAAATCGAATTCATCCTTCTAGCTCAAAGTGTGTTTGAGTTATCATGCTCACAGACAAGCATACACGATTCCAAAAATTAATTTTTTGGACTCAGGGAGGTTTAATATATTGAAATTCGTCAAAATCGAATTCATCCTTCTAGCTCAAAGTGTGTTTGAGTTATCATGCTCACAGACAAGCATACACGATTCCAAAAATTAATTTTTTGGACTCAGGGAGGTTTAATATATTGAAATTCGTCAAATCGAATTCATCCTTCTAGCTCAAAGTGTGTTTGAGTTATCATGCTCACAGACAAGCATACACGATTCCAAAAATTAATTTTTTGGACTCAGGGAGGTTTAATATATTGAAATTCGTCAAAATCAAATTCATCCTTCTAGCTCAAAATGTGTTTGAGTTATCATGCTCATAGACAACCATACATAATTCCAAAAATGAATTTTTCGGCCTCAGAGAGGTTTAATAGATAGAAATTCGTCAAAATTGAATTTTTGACTACTACAATACTTTTGCTTTGTATGCTTCATGTATTAGTAAGTAAAAAAGAGTGCTCAGTGGTTTCGGGAAGTTTTTCACAGCCTGTGGTATCTAAAGGTGTTGTATAATCTGTTGCACCTCTTGTTGTTGTATAATCTATTGCATTTTCTGTTCTTGCACAGCCTGTTGTATTAACACAGAAAAAAAAGGAAATCCGATGGGGCAATATTGGGGCTATATGTTGGAGGATTCAGTTTCTCTCAGTACAGAAAATAAATGTATTAATTACTTTTTTTTGCTATATGTAGTCATGTATTGTCATCCAATAGTGTTTGCGTGTATTCATGTATTGTCATTCAATACTATCAGCGTGTATTGTCATCCAGTATTCTCTGAGTATGTCATGTCTCCTCGTCCAGGGCTGGTTTCTTGCATCGAATGTTATTTATATATAATGTCGAATATAAGTTTTTTTTAATGCCGGCCACATTTCCAGAAGATGCTGTTATGTCATACTGCTTGATACTAGAATGAACTCGGACAGCTGGTTTACTCTTCTTTCCCATTTAGCGCATGCGCCGTCGTTCTTCTGCAGTCATTTTGCCCGCCAAGAATTCAGGAAAAAATTGACTTATGCTATGGTGATTCACCATTATGCTCCATTTTTTACTTTGTAATAGAGCTTTCCTAGTAAATAAAATAAGGAAACTTATTTGCATCTTTCACATATACAGATGTTATGTTATTACTCCAAATGTTATTCATATATCTTAAAAGATAATGAAACTTTTAGTGAACTTTTCGTGACAATTAACGAAGAGCTAATTTTTTATTGATTAAAGGCATGACAATATATAAATTTTGAGTAACGTATGAAATAGTTGATTGATATCTGAGCTAATTTCAAAAGCGAACAAATGCAATGGTATTTCATAAAAATATTTTTTTTCACCAAGTCTGTACATAATAGCTATATTATTTTGCATTTTTGCATAAGTTTAATGCTTTAATGAGCCGAAAATCAATTTTTCCCGAGAAAAACGGCATTATAAACTATTTTTATTTCAACATAAACTCTTGCATTATGTTTAAGATATAAAATCGATTTCAATTAAGCTACCGTGTAAAAGAGCGTATAAATTGAAGGAAATATGTCTACAAAATTTTTATTATCTCCATTCAATGGTTAGAAAATGTAAATTTTATGACTCTTCGAAAGTTAGTTAGAGCTATATTTTATAAAAACATTTTTTTTATTAACTTATTCGCACTTTTACGCATTTTTAGTTTATCCTTTCCATAAACTCATACTAAGGCTAGTTTAATAAATATATTTATATGAAAACAGAAATAAACAGGCAATTTAGCGTAATTCAAATAGAAGAAATGTCAAATCTAAACTGCTTCAGCTTTCATTTAATATTAGTAATTCATTTTGGGAGAAAACAATGAATATTTTCAGAAATAAAGAGGTATTCGTTATAAATGAACAGTGATAATAAAAATATAATAGGTTTTTTTTTGTAAATAGAAAATTTGTTTTCAAATGGAATAATATATGAAAAATATCTGCCAGTGGACTAATGAATTAAGGCAAGGCAATGATAAGGGATTTAGAAGAAGAAGGTTATGTTGTCTGTACCAACATTTTTTGAAATCTGGTTGACTAATTAATTGATTAATTCACTTTTGCAACGAATTGTTCATTGTGATTGGGTTGGTTGTTGAAAGGTTTTCAGGTTTATCCTCAAATAAAAATCAAATGTGAGTAAGTTTCCCCTAAAAATTCTCTAGGGCAGGAAATTTGCACCCCATATGCAGAAGATAAATCGTATTTCTACCTAAGAAATTGTTTAGGCGTTTCAGGTTTCTTTAACTAATAGAAATGATCTCTCTATCCTTTATTATGAGTCCTTGACTAATTGATTTGGTTAGTCATGTTAGATCAAGTGAGATTTCCCATAAAGTGTAGGATTATAAGCAATTAATTCCAAATAAAAATATCCCAAAGTGAAAAACTAAAACTCTCGGATCCCACCGCACAAAAAATGTTATATATTTTTTAAATGTATAATGACGTCATATATTTCATTTTGACATGAACTTTTTCAATTTCGATTGCTTTTAAGCGTGGCATAGAATTTACTTGAAGTTTTTAAAACTTGATCCATTTTGAGATTATTATTAAGTTTAAATTATTTGAGAATACTATATAGAAAAATAATATTTCGTCTAAGAGTCAAAAAAAGTTTTACAAATTTCTCATGCGATGTTACTTAACTACTTAAGAAAAATTTGCTCAAATATCTGTATAATTTTCCACTATCACAGGATAATTTTTTCATTCCATTTTTTTTTCCAAAGTGCATCTTTATAAGATATAATTTAAAAATGCTTATAAGCTATCATTCTATTCATAAAGGATAAAAAAATCTTTCAAAGCTTTCTTTCACTGAACCTAAAAAATTTGAATCACAATTACATTTGGAGAAGTAAGAAATTTTCATGATTTTAATTAAAACTTTAAAGCAAATTAATCAGTATTTTAATGTTAAGTTTAATAATTTTCGAGCATAATATTGCACAGAAAACATTCTTATTTTTCTTTTTAAAATCTCAAAATGAGCTTTTCTTTGAAACCAATTTCATTTCTCTCTAATTTTCTTTAATTTTAGAAATTTAAAAAAAATTTTTAAGTATATATTACAAGAATTGTTTCATTGTTTTAATTACTGAATTTCTTATCATGCAGATGCAACGACATTAAACACATGTTTTGCAAATATACCATCCGTACTAAATAAAAAAAAAATATGCACGAATATAACATTATCATTCTAAGGTGTTTGTGACAAAGGGTACAAATCACCTTAAATTTTTTCATGTAGAAAATTAAACCATAATTTTTAACAGGAAAAATGAAGGAAGTGCTATTAAATTAAACTAAATGTTACGGAATTTAATGAAATATCACTGAATTGAATGAAGTGCTATTAAATTAAAAGAAATGTTACTGAATTCAATGAAATATCATTGAATTGAATGAAGTGCTTTTGAATTAAATGTAGTGCTACTTAATTGATACCAAATATAATATATGATAGTCAAATATGTGGGAATTAGAAAGCTGCAAGTTAATGATAAAATAGTTATATATAATTTAAATCAACGGGATAGGTCTCCACAAAATTTTCACCGATACTTTTTGATAAAGATATTATCCACCACCTCCCTCAAAAAGTTGTGGACCTTGGTTAAGGCATATGGTTTACTATTTTTAATGAACTTATTGCGTGAATCTATATTTTGGGTGGCCTTTTTTATTCGATTGTTTGAAACCAAAATCTGATGCGGAACTACAATTGTAAACTCGAAATCTCATCTCGTATTTCATTGATTCATTAGAAAGCATTGTAACAAATAGTGATGAGCGAGGATAGAACCTGGGACCTTGTGATTCGCAACCCAGTAACACGACCACAATACAAAAGCAATTGCTCGTGCAGCGTAGCTGTTAACTGGCTTATAAGCTTTAGCCACAGCATCTATAGACACACAATCAACGCTTTGAGAGATTTAGTTCAAAATTTGTTAACAATCTAGATTTTAGATTCTAAACCTGAGTGCCAAATTTTATCTATCTAGATTTTTATTTTTTGTAGTTATCGAGTTTGCTTGTACTCGAACAATAAGTCAAGCCACTGAATGGATTTCATTTAAGATTAATAGAAACCTACAAATTTGGTTTGCTCACATACCAAATTTCACTAGTTTAATTCAAAGCGGATTTGAATTACCGTGTTTACAAATAGAGAAGCAGGCATAATATTCCAAAAATTCGTTTTTGAACACACAGAAATTTTATTAAAACTTCGAGTTTGAATTTTTTAACAATTACAATACTTTCTCTATACTTCATATGCAAAAAACTAAAAATAAAATGACCCTTCCGATAATTTTTGTTTTCGTTTGTACAAACGAAGGGTAAATTAAAAAAATCCAGTCTTTTAAGAAATTGTATCAACTACGAGACGTGTCTGAAGAATTTAAGTAGGTAATTAAAAAACCATTAAAACTAAAATTTAAATAGGATTTATAAAGATTGCTAGATTTTCATTAATATTTATTTAAATAATTTTTATTTCTTAACCATTGTCAAAAATTACATATTCAATATCACATTCGGAAACATTTAATGATTTATTTTAAAGTGATTCATAATAAAAGAAAGAAAAAAAAAGTTACTATTTTATATGTGAAGTGTCCGCTCTAATTGTGGTCCAATGGCTATTTTCTAAATTGAGGTAGACGCATACTTCCAACTGAAAAATGCTTTGAACGAAATAACATTATATATCGTGTTGTTTGAGTCAATAAATATATAAATATTTTAATAAGAATAATGAATGTAAAGTAATAAATGAATAAAGTGATGTGAGTCAATAACTATTTAATAGGCTAAAAAAAACCTCGTGCCTGAATTTTTATACAGTTTTCCAGGTTCTATTATTTAGCAAAACACTCTTGCCACATTAATAACTAAACAAGTAAGTTCCAATTCTCTGTTACCAAAATTGACCAATTAATGTAGGTTTGAATTTTATTATTTTTACCCAATTAAATATAAAAAGAGCATTCGCTATATGTTGGTAGGTGTATCATTCTCCAAGTAGCCATTGAAATGGTGTAAAGTAGCCTAAAACAATGGTATTCGAAGTTACAAAAATTGCTAAAGTTTGGCCACAAAAGATTAAAACTTTAATTTGCTTAACCCTTTCTAGGGCCGTTAGAAGTATGCTTCCCACCAAATTTATCAATCTTTGTATGAATTTATGAAGGTTGGCATCAGTTATGACAGATTTTTTTAGAAAGACAGAAATTTAGAGGCTTCAGTTCTTTATCTTTCACAAAATGATGTGTCTTGATTTGTTACTTAATTATTAATTAACCAATTAATTAATTAGTCAAATTAAATTTACCTAATAAACTAAATGAATCCCTTTTCCCATTCTAATTTCAAGCCTCAAAATATTTTAACATAATATGACTAGAAAAAAATGGCCCTTAAAAGGGTGAAAGCATTAGCGTGTTTAGAATATTTTATTTAATATAACTAATTGGATCGGTGAGATTTATAAAAATTTGGATTTCGTATTTCTCAGCACTATATTTATTTATTTAAAAGTTATATATCTCGTTATGCTATTCAGAGCATTCTTCTAAATAGAAGTATCTGACATCTACTACCTACATCTACTGATTTAAAAATTAACAGTTGGGTTACATCCGGTATATATCAGAGATATCTAATTAAAATCTACTGATTGATATATTCTAACAACTATGAGATATTCAATTTTTACATGCCTTTTAAATTACTGATAAAAAATTCGAACAGCATTTTGTTAGGTATTATAAAGTAGCAATGCTTGCATGCTTGATTGCTTCGTAAAATTTATTACATCATTCCTAAAGCACGTTCTTAGTTTTAATAAAATTGCTTTTCGTGACTGAAAATTTTAAAACTACGAAATATGACCTGCAATAAAATATCTGTAAGTTAATTTGCTGCAATGGATATTTCGTGACTCCAATACTTATAAATATTTCCCAGTCGTGGTTTTCGTCCAAAATTTGACGTAGATCTGCAGTTTGAATGTAAAAGCTACATATCATATTTAATTCATTTAGTATTTTCCATATATTCAAATATCTGTATTACAGATAAACATACAGACAATAGGACATAATTCCGAAAGTCGCCCTTTTTCCAGTCTCGAGGAAGTCTAACACAGGAGGATTTATCGAAAATTTCAGTTCTATTTATTTGACCCTTGTGATTTTTTCTCTTTGCACACTCTTGTAGAAAATTGCAACTACAATACAGGCCGCAAGATAATTCTGATCTTGTTAATAATATCCTTAGATGTGAATATCCAGATTAACAAATGGAAGTTGTAGCAGAAAATATCATGCACATTGGAAGACAGCTTAAGAAATTTAAAAAATACTATTTATAGAACACCTTAGATGCGAATATATATTCCCATCAGAATTTTTATTTTTTGTTTGCAACGTTTACAAACTCTTAAATGAAAATTAGTCCCTAAAATCAGTTTGAATCAAATAATGATTCATTTTGTTTAAAAAATATTTAATGCCAATATTGTTATTGATATTGTCAAAAATTTTTTAATTAAAAATAATGTTGAAAGAAAATGTTATCAAATAGCTTCCAACTGAATAATTATGAATAAATGAGAATATTATGAATCAGAATAATATAAAATAACCAAAATTACAGACCGAAGCTCATTAACCTTTGCTACAACTTAGAATTAAAAAAGTAAATAAAATGTTAGTTTACTATCACATAACCAATTTGTATTCAGACTTAGCTTTATTTGCACACAAATAAATCAGTCAATTTAAACAAACAAACAAAAAAAAAAATCATCTTAGTTATTTGATGCCAAACAGAAATTGACATTTAGTATCCTATAAATACGTAGACCAAAAGAAGGGAAGGGGAATATTTTGTACACCGATTATTTTTAGGGTGAATATAACCTGTACAAATTAAAAGCACTCTGTTAATGGGTGAGAGTAAAGGAGTTTTGTTAAGGATTGATTCTACTTGGTAAAGTGTATAACTAACCAAGCTCATGACTTAAAGACTCGTGATAAAAGTTGGTACTTTAAAATCTGTAAGTAAAAGTGCTTTGGCATACCGAGTTTAATATCTGAAGTCGAAATCTGACTTCGTTCATATATATATATATGGAGGTAGATTGCCTTACTGATAGATATTCAAAGGACAATTGGCCAACATTTGTATTTCACTTGGAAGAAAACCAATTAAATTCCCAATAATCAAGTCAATCCCAGTAAGCAATTAATTATTAAAGCCTGCATTATTCTACTAACTTTTAAATGATGCCGGTTAGAATTACAATCTGAATTATAAATTTCGGAGATTAGCAAATGCATTTTTAAAATAACATTAACTTGGTTGAAATAGCGTTATTCTTTCCTAATTATTCTCACCTTAATACTTAGTAGTAATTTCTTCTAATTATTAAAGTGAATACATTGTTTCTACATGTTCTACATTCAGTTTGACTTAGAGCTACCGAATCGGGCTCAAATATATTTTGGATGGTAAAATGAGTAGGTTAGAAAAATTTTCAGAAGTTTTATTAAGGATTTCAATTACCTAATATTAAGCGAGCTTTGGGGATTTTCACATTAATTACTGAAAATATAATTGCACAAAAGTATTATTATTATTATTTTTTTGCATTTTATAATAAAAGATTTGACTTTGCAGCAATACTAAATTAATCGTTATGCAGTTTATTTATTAAATTTTAGTAATTTAAAAAAAAAAGCTATTTTATATTCACAATATTTCATTTGAAGCAAAGATATGACATGTGTAGGTTCGATAAATCTTTTAGAAATTTTCATGAGGATTTTAATTAATTAATATTAAGCGAAATTTGATTATTTTCCGATATTAACTTCTAAAAATATAATTAAACAAAAATGACTTTTATTACATTTTATGCTAAAGAATTTGTCTTCTTAATGATATTAAATTAACCGTTGCATAGTTTAATTATATAATTTTCGAAAATTTTAAAATTATTTTGTTCAAAAGTTTTTAGTAATATTACAGTTATAACAAAGAAATTCTAATCCCTTCCCTTTCTTCGTCAACTATTTAAACGCACGACTTTCTCCTATTATTGAAAATTAAGGGAGAAATATTCTGTTTTTTTTTAATTTTTTTTATTTATTCTTTTTTATTTATGCCTTTTACATGAGGAATAAAAAAAAGCGGAGTATAAAGCAGTATTACGAAAGGCAACATTCAGTTAGTAAATAGATCAGTCTTGTAGTTATGTTTTTAATGGTCTTATGATGTCATGGGATTTGACTTTGTTAAGAAGGATTCATGCACAATAAGCGTGATAGGCACAATGCTACTAAAATAACATGGCTTTAATGTTTATTTCAATTCGACACCTAAAACTATTTTGCTAAGGAATATCTTGTTATGGATGATGATGATGTTTATCATCTACATCTGGGAACTTCACCCATATTCTCGGTTAATTAATTGATCTCCGAAAGTTGGATATTATTATAGATTAGCCTAGTAATTAGAGACAAATATTATAATATTCATAAACTCGGAGTGAAAAATGTTCTCTAATTTCAAATAATAAAAGTTTTAGCACAAGGATTTGTACTTGCAATATAAAATTAAAAATCACTTAATAGATTTTTATAAAAAATTTGAAGAGCCATCCAACTATAACAAAAGGAGTATGTCCATTAAATCCACTAGAAATCAAACATTTGAAATCTTTAGGTTAAATATACGAAGTAATTTAGCTGGCATCACAGAAAATTCCTGTTACTTTAATTGAATCCATTTGTATCTAGTTCTAAGGGGCTGAAACACAATTTACCTCGAGTCTTATTTGAAACTGCTTCTTTAAATAGGAATTCTGCAATCAGACAACTTCCTACCATTTGTTTAATAGCGAATTTAGGAAACGGACGCAGAACTGTTTAAGTAAGTACATTTCTTAAGTGAATTCTGTGTATTGATTGTTTTCATTTATATTGCATTTGGCTAATTAAAGGGTTCAGGAGAAATGACTTCCTTTTCCCTTTCCAGAATTAGCTAAGATTACGACAGATGCTTTTGATAGTGACTATAAATACATGCACTGAAGCCAGATCAAAGCTGAATTAAAATAGTTATTTACAACTCGTTGTTGAATGTTTTAGAGTAATGCTAATATGCAAATATATGTTTAAGGATATAATTTCGAACTGAATACTGAAAGCCTTTTGATGTTTCCAATTAATGAATTGGTAGAACTTGCAAGTATATAAAAGATTTCGGTTCATGACAGTAAGAAGAATAATTTAATTCTGATTATGAAAAACAGCTTAAAAGGCTTCTGAATAGTGGAATTACTTAATTTTTGAGGGATTTTTTTTATAAAAAGGGATGCAATCTTTTGTCTTTTACAATATGGACCCATTTTTTTCAAAAAACATTAAAACATACATAACAAAAGGCAGTGTTCTTCCTAGAGTTTTGCGTTTCTTTAGACAATCAACATTTTTTTTTCTGTTCTTTTATTCTGTTCTATATTTCTTAAATTCAATGCAGGTAGGAAAGAAACAAATCCCTGAAGGTGAAGGCAGTCTAAAAATATGGGCGCCCTTACTCGACTTAAGCTGACATGGCATACATTTATATGATGATGTAGTGTCCACGCTACCACTGAAAGGGGCGCAGTAGCTTCTGAGGGTATATACTCCTGAGCAGCCGAGGGCAGCAGTTTGATTTCCAGTTCATATGAAGATGAAACTCACACATTCACTTACACGACCCCTTTTTACATGGGGGAACATTCACACACCTCACAGATGGAACACAGATTAGGAAAAACCCTGCCCGAACCGGGATTCGAAAACGAAACGCCCATATCAAGGAGAAGATGCGCTACCCCTATGCCATGACGCCGGCACGCATTTATATGATGAATAATATAATGAAGAAAACTGAGTGTGCCTTTTGAGCGACGACAATTTTTTCATCGTTTACTAAGACTACAGTCACACGATCATACATAAAATCTTATGCAAATTTTACATATAAACAAATTCACAAAGCAACAAGTGGTTCCCCCTTCTAGAAATTTGGCATAAAATTTATAGCAGACTTATATGCCACGGTGGCCTGATGGTAAGGTCTCGGCTTCGGAACCGGAGGGTTTTAGGTTCGTGACCCGATTCCACCGAAGAACCGTCGCGTAAGGGGGTCTGTTGCACGTTAAATTCGTCATGACCAAACGTCCTCCCGCTGGTGTCGTATCGTGTGGTGTGGAGAGAGGGTGGCAGCTCAGGTGTCGTCCTCGTCATCTGACCGCGGTTCAAAATTACGAGGTCCGTCCCAAAACAGCCCTAGTGTTGCTTCAAACGGGACGTTAATATAAAAAAACCAAACTGTAACAGACTTATGATCCTGATGATAAAAGTGTATGGCAATTTTCATATCTACAGCTCTTTGTGTTTTTAAATTATCATGCTTGAGATGCTAAGTCAAGCAAGCAGACTTCGAAGGATTTCTTCCAAAATTTTTTTTAAATGTAATACCAAATTTCATTGCTCTAGCATAAAGTGTGTTTGAGTGTTGTTCACAGACATACAGGCAGAACAATTCTAAATATCTACTTTTAGATTCAGGGAAAAGAGAAACGTGGATTTCGAGGTCAGTTTTTTTGACGATTCCAATAATTTTTTCATATATTTCATGACGTTTTGTAAAAATTGTTGAATCCATGAATTTTGCAATACATAAAATAAAATTTTGAATAAATAAATATCGTATAAATTTTCTTTACAAAATTATTCGGATTCAATAAATTGAATAGCTTATTATTTCTTTTGATATACTTCTCAAAAGAAACAAATTTGATTTTCGTATGAAATCATTTATTCATAATTTTGGTTTCCATAAATTAATCAACAGGAAATAAATGTTTCCTGTTGTTGATTATGCCATTAATTCAGAATAAATCTAATTTTTGTTTATTGTAGAGAAAGTGAGTCATTTTTATGATTCATTTATTGTTTGACGTTTCATAAATTATCGACTTTTATATGGCGAAAACTTCACGAACTATTTCATTAAATATTCATTGCTGTTGATTAATGATGCGAGCAACGATTACCTTTCACAACTAGTAATAATTACCTTTCACTGCGAGGAAACTCTGCGACAAAGCAAACAAAAATGCTGTGTGTTCGTATATTTGCAGAATAGTTTTAATGGTGCCCGCTAATGTTGAAATGAAAGAAAATTTTCAGGAAGCTATCTGGGAAATTCATTTAAACGAGGAAAGATAAATTCATATAACACACGAAATATTAAATACGTTTGAATACAGGAAATGAATACGCAAAAATTGGACTTTGTTTTCCTTTGCTATTTTGACCACAAGAATACACATTTATTACTTGTATATTAATAGAAAAATTTTCATTAATTTTATAGTAACTTCAGAATAAGGGGAAAACAGAGAATGAGTTTCCAAAATTAATGTTAAGGGAAATGAAGTGGACAGTCGGACAATTTATAGCAGAAAAATAATTTAAGAACCGTTACATAACAGCTAAATCAGTCTTGATGTTTATTGTATATGGTTTGGGAGTACAAAGAATAGTAGATATTACATTTCATAGTTTAAAAATAATTGAATTCGTTGTAGAATAATAATAATTCAGTCATAGTTTTGATGTATATGAAGAGTTACGTGTGGTATAGGCGAGCAAGAAACACTAAAGGCCATAAACAACCGTATACCAATTCATTTAATGCACATAAAGTAAAGTAAAAAGATTAAAGGTGAGTTTACATCTGGTAAATTTTACCAAATATTTATTTCCTTTTTCCACTCTTTTGAATTATTTGTTTCCTCTTGTTTTAAAATTACAGACCTTTGAAATGTGGTGTTCTTAGGCTTAATGATCCTTTTTCAGGAATGCTTTAAACGTGGTTTCTTTTATTCTAAACATCCAGCGCAGATTTTCAATTTCTTTGAAGATTTAATCTCCTAATTGAGTGATACTGTTTAACATGAAAGAAGTCGACATAACTGCATTTTTACGTCAAAGAAAAGTAAGAAATTATTCTAATTTCCTTTTTATTTTAAGCAGTAAAGCATTGATCAAAATAACAAAATTGCATTTTTTTTTCGAATTTTGACAGATTTTTTTTAACTCTCATAACACTGACAACCCTCTAAATTTTTTTCGAAACCTAAAGAAATTTCTTCATTGGATATCTTTTTGATAATTATCGATTTGATAATTATAATTTTTTTAAATACTAGTTAATGTTTAACAATTAACTTGTTCACACTGAAAATTAGCTTTCTCAGATGCCAAATTATTAATATGGAATGCTTTTATTTAAAATTTTACCTCGTTATTTGATAAGGCAAACCAGCAACAGGAAGCTTCAAAATAATATTCAATTACATATTATTTTTTGGTGCCAATAAGAACAGAAATAAAAGAAATTTTATTTAAATATATGTTTTCCATGTTAGGATATTTTAAAATTTAAATTAACTATTTAATTAAATTATTTAATTCAGCTGTCAACATGTTGATTTAATTGTATAAAGTTCTGTTTGAACAATGAAGTTGAAATAATAAAAAAACTAAATGTTAATTAAATTGTTACGCAGCCATTTTATAAGACCTATATTTTCCTTATGATATTTGCGAACGAACTTTAAAGAATTTTTTTTTTTTTTAGATTTCTATTACGTAAATAAAATTTTGGCGTCCCAGTTTTATTGATATAAAAATGTCATGCGAACTAAATGACGTCTTTTTTCTGAAATCTAGAAGGAGTAATAATTTCCCACCATAAAAATTCTGCGAATTAAAGTATTTATAAAGATTTATGAATGAGAAGTTTCATGACATAAAGATAAAAATAGTTTTTTCGGTTGTAATAGAATTTGTTTAAAAAAAATCAGTTCTTTTCTGGTTGTGAATAATTTATTATAAAAAAAAACAAAATTAAAAAAAAAGCAGTTTTTTTTTGTTGTAAATAATTTATTATAGGAAGAACCATTTTTTATGCCGAAAAATGTTTATATTAAACTTCGAGAAAGTATAATCTTTACTGTAAAGCCAATTAAAACAAATTGTACCTACTTGAATGAAAAGCATTTAATGAGAAATACAAATTCTTTAATCATTTATTTAAAAATTATCCTCTACCAAAATTTTTAGAGAAAAAAAAATCTTTTTTTTTCCTGTCTGAATAGTTTAGTAATTTTTATGCATTTCTTTCTGAAAGACTAATTTCTGTAGATACCGCGAGACTTTTTAAGATCCAGTTAAGAGAAAAAAAATATTAACCGGGATTATTTTTCAAAAGTATTTAGCTAAACAATGTCTATAAAAGTAAAACTAAAGCCTTCTCAAATGGGGAGTAACGTAATTGTAAGCATTTTCGCTTCCAAATGAACATCTTCTAATGAGATCTTAATGAGTCTGCATTTTCGTGAAAAAGAAGATACAAGTTTTTTTTTGAAGTAAATCCCGTCTTTGGAGGAAAATTACTCGATTCTACGCTTTCTTTTTGATATTTTATTGAGACATTAAATGCTACGTATAAAGAATATGATATACAATATAAAGAGGAAAGTAAAAGCCCCCAATAAGCTAACTTGAGTTAGAGCATTTTTTTGTTGTATATATTAAATGTCTGAAAAGAATGAAAGGCAAAATTAATTCATTAAGAATAAATGAGAAAGTTCTATTTATAGTAATGCTTGGTTTGGTTTGTCACTGTTATTGGGGTAATGTTTATGCTCGGGCTAAAATAAGCCAAATAAATGTTCATAATAAAGGAACAATTATGCACACTAAAAAAACAAACAACTATAGAGCAAAATTTAGACCAATTTTTTTCAGTTATGAAAGGTTATCTTACCTTTTGACAATATATATATATATATATATATATATATATATATATATATATATATATATATATATATATATATATATATATATATATATATATATATATATATATATATATATATATATATATTCAGTATATATATATATATATACTGAAAAAACACTGAAATCCAGGCATTTTACAGATTGAGCTACTGCCTGTTGATTTCAAATTTCATTACAAACTGCTAAAACTCTATTTAAAGTATTAAAAATTAATTAAATTAAGTAATTAATGAATTAATATTTGAAAAAATTGTATTAACATCAAGTTTCCTCCACTACAATTTTAAAAATTGTATTTGAACTTGAGTGGATGAAAAAAAGTATTTTATTAACGATTGGAAATTTCAACAAGATATATAATTATATATAGGGAGAGTGTGAACTAATAGTAGGAATTGAAAAAGTAATACAAGAATTGGATTTTCATTCTAGTTAGTGGAAAGTTTAAAAAAAATCTGAACCATTATTACAATAATTATCGTAATATTAATCCGTGTATAGAGCAAAATTAAATTAGATCGAAGAATATTGGAGAAGTAGGTGCCTATCTACATTAGGCAGCCCCTTATAAAGGGGTGAAATATTTAAAAAAATTTAAGCTCACACTCTTCAAGCTTTAGTGTATTTTATAGAAAATATACAAAGAAATATATAAAAATATATTGCAAATAGTCAAAAATTCGAACTCGTAATTTTAATGAATATTCACTTTAACGACGTCCTGGAGGGAGAAGAACATATTTTCAGAATTATGTAAAGGTTTCTTTTCTATGTCTGTCTCTATGTCTGCGAGCATGCCTTTGAGTTTAAGAGAAAGTGTGTTTGTCTGGCTGTTCCAGTATAATTGAATCCGATAAATAAAAAGCAGAACCAGTTAGATGGATAAAATTTGGTGAACCGATTTAACATTTAAACTGTTCGTATAAAGTTTCGAACGGGTTAATAAGTCTGTTAACGGGTTAACATTTGCCAGCCTGTATTTTTGCATACATATAAAACTGCGGTGCTAGGACTTGTTATGATTTAAGGAAATTAAAATACCCTTTAGTTTTGTAACAAATATTGTAGAAAAATATTCCGTCCGTGATTGTTTTTTACGACGAAGAATTATGCATTCGTGTGGGACTGTGAAAACGAAAATCTGAGTATTCTTGGCGTTCATTGACATCTTCGTGTTCCAGAATTTTAGTTGAAGAGGGGGGGGGATTATATCATCTTTATTAAAGTATGTATGAGACAGATTCAGAGGTTTATTACTACTAGTGCTTTTCTTTGACTATAATTAAGTATAACAAATATTTTTTAAATACACACTATAAATGTTATCTACTGCCTTTTTGATCTTGATTCTTTAAAGGTATTTGAAAAATTTCTAAAAATTTAGCACGCTTATAGATATTAATTATTCATATTTAGAAATTGTATGATTTTTGTCTAAAATTATTAAATGGCATCTATAAAAGAGTATATTAGGTAATAAAGCCAATTAAAAATTTATAAAAACAAAAGTTCGTTCTTGCTCTTCAGATTCTTCATTCTGTGGTTTTCGACATATTTGAGGAGAAATTGTTACTGCTCTTTACCCATAACTAAGAGCCTTTGAAAATCTTTCCTATTTCTTTTTATTGTATTGTTTAAAAAAAGACTGAGATTTAAGAGTGTTTTTGTCTTTTTACAGCAAAAAAAGAGTCATTTTTGTCTTAAAAATCTAGAGATTCAGAAAAACCTACTCAACATCCAAGCTTATAAATAAATTCAGAATTTTCAGAAAAATGTGGTCTTTTATTGTTGCTTCTGAAAATAGCAAAGTGTTGTTTTCAGACATCTAATTTATAAATATTAATTAATTGATTAATTTATTAGTTGATATCGTTCCTAAATTCCGAAAGACTTAATTTATACATACTAATAACAAAGTCTTACTAAAAATTTAATAAATTTTGAGAATTAAATGTCAAAAAACTAATGAATAATGAATAATAAAAGCATTTTTAATAAATAAAATAGATAGAATTAAGATTTCAACTTTTGGATAGGCATTACATTAGAATGAATAATGTATTTTCTTTCAATATGGAGACTTTCCCATTTCAGATTCAGGATGATGCTCATCTCAGATGCAGTATTAGATACGCATCATTCTGAACATTAAAATATTATTGAAATGCTTGACTTCTCATTTAAATATCATAAGTGATTGCAAAAATTCTTCAAGGCTTTTTCTAATGAGGTAATGTTTTTCTCAATGTTTTCATATTTCTTTAAATATTTTCAATACATTAAATCCTTTATTGGAGAAATGATTGCCATTTAAAATTCATTCATACTTTAAGATGCCACCATGTTCTCCAGATATTTTAGTTCAGACACTTTTATAGCCGTTTGTTGTCTAAATAAAAGTATTTTAAGGAAATTATTTTCGTTTGCTATCCACCAAACTTTATCAGAATTGTTCGTAAAACTGGTGATCGAATTTTGATAGTCGAGTTTGTTTCCCTTTCAATAAAAACTATACATTATTTAATAATCTGTCAAAATATATGCTATATTTTTTCCTTTTTTATTATATTAGAAATATAACTCATATTACTCAGTATTTCATACTTACTGCTTATTTCATTTAAGCATTTACATCTCTTCATATGATTTTCCTTTTTCAAGTTATTTAATTTTTTCTGCTTTTATAAATAACACATAGGCTGCTAGACATTGGAGAAAACTCAAGTTCACAAATATTTTGTAACACTTTTATTTGTAACAATTCATGTATTTAGTGCAGACATGAAAACTAGTCATTTTTCTATTTGAATAATATAGAAATGTAATAGAATGATCAATGTTGAGAGTGTTTGTATTAGAATAATGAATCTAAGCTTTATCATCCAATCCCCAATCTTTCAGAAGATGCAGACTATCAGAACTTGTTCTATTTCTAGCAATCTGATCAACTTTTCTGGGCTTTCATGAGAAATAATTGCATATAATCATTCATTTTTTTTAAAAAAAACTCTCTCATTTAAATCATATAGCAATTGTCTATGTCAATGAAATGATGCAAAACTACGATGCAATTTCATTTTCTTTAAATAATTCTTTAATCATAGTAACCTTTGTTCTATGAAAATTTTTTCTGATAGTCTTGGATTATATTTAAATTGATTACAAGTTAAACTATATGTGTCCTAAAGATTCAGTTAAAGTTTAAAAATAAAAACTGCATTTCTCTGACTTATAAGGCATTGATCAAGTGCAGATCTTAATTTTGGATTTATGAGCATTTCCGTCCACATATAATTTTGATTTCAAACTTATATGCGTATCTATGTTTTCATCCAGAAATGTCTCCTCAATATTTGATAAACGTCCAGATTATTCAAAAATAACTTCAAAATATGATGGTTCATCTTAAGAATCCATTCCATAACGGAATTTCAATAACTCTTAATTCATCTGTTTTCATGTTCTGACTCTCAATAATATCTTTACTTTCCACTTTGCTAGCTTCTTATCGATCCCCCTCCACAAGATATCTCTTTAACACCAGTTCTCATTGATTCAAAAATTATTTGCCTTTTGCAGATTTTATAATTTATAAAGCATTAGTTAGAGAAATGTCAATTATATATTATTAATATCTCATATGAGGTTAGCCTCATAATGTTTTTGTGTCTCAGAATTTTTTTTGATTCTGTTAATAAGAGTATTTATTTATCATTAAAAAAAGACATTCTTTTACTACTAAGCTCTTTTACTTAAAGACAGTTTGACCTTTAGTAAAATGTGAAATAATACCAAAAGTATTTATCAGTTGGATGTAAATTTATTTTCCATAATTTGGTGACATTCATTTACAATTAAATAAATATATTGTTTACAATTATCAAATTAGATGCCATAATTGACCACACTGTTAACCTGGACAGTGATTGGAGGATAGAGAGGAACAAATAACTGATTGCCACAGACTGCTTACTTCGGTAGGGGCGGGGCAAGGGATCCCAACCTTCGAATTCAGCAATTGAAGTTCCAAATCGTGTCTTTGAAGGAAAAAAAATAAATAAAATAAAAAATATTTTAAATTGATATTGAAACATTAAAAACATGAAGGCCATTTTATTCTATATCGTATTTACACAAAAATAGGAAATAATCGAGAAATATACTCTAGCTTAATTTTTCAAGATGTTCAAAATTTAAGGTTTATCGCCCAGAAAAGATTGTAACAAGCGTTTAACTTATTGCCGAATGACTAATCGAAATCGGAATATTTGATATGCATTGGATGCATTATGTATCGGAATGCATATTTAATACATAATGCACATGGATAGGTCTAATTATAATCTTCGGTATTCTTGTGTATTGTAACTTGATGAACTTAATAACTTGATAATATAATGACAAAGTTTTGAAATACGAATTCTACAGTTTCCGGTCATCATTGTAACTACTTCAAAAAGCAAGTGAGAGTTTTCGAAATGAAGTCGTTAATCTCTAATATTCGCTGTTGGAGGCGCTAGGATTAGTTACAGATGAAAGCGTTTGCTCAGTGTGAATCCTACAATAAGTTTGGTAATTTTCTTGGGTAATTTCGCCATTTAATAAATTTTGTATATTTAAATTGCACTGCCGTAATCCAAATATCAACGGAATACAACAACAACAACACTCAATAAAAGAGTAATGTTAAGGGATAAGAGTTAATATTCCGAGAAAAGCTGCGGAAAATATATTACAAGAATTTGATTTTTTTTCAGTTGCTGCACAAATGTTTTTGGTTACTTTTAACGTATGAGGCAAGGTTTGAAGCTGTACCATAAAATGAATATATTTTTTTTGCTCCCAGTGACTGAAATGTTTTTGGGGCCAGTTAACAAATTTAATTTCGGTTCATAGAATAATAAATTTTGTTGTTTGCATGCAAACGTGTTACGAATTATTGAGATTAATTTTGAATTTTATAGTTGACCCAATTGTTTTGAAAAAAAAGTAATTCACCATAGAATTGATTTTTCTGGCTATTTTCGTGAGGGAAAAGATTACAATGAACAAAGAATACATTTTCTTATGTTACTTATTTGAGTTCTTGTAAGATGTAATTGAATCCATTACCTAAAGGAGGTAATTTATTTAGATAATTACAGGAAAGTGGCAGAAAAAATAGAGACTCCACGGTTCCTGTGTAATAACCTTTCCGTTCTAGTTTATTAAACATCTATTCTAGTAATTACTTTCTTGTTTTTAATTGATCACGTTGGAGTTTATACTTGTTTAGAGCAATTTTTCACACTGTTTCGCGTACGTTGGGTACGTTGTTCGACTTTCATGTATTGGAATGAACAAATGCAATTATTCAGAGAATTTTTTTTCTCTGATCTTAATTATTGTAGTCACAGTAAATTGATTAGAGTATTTTTTCCCTTTATTTCGAGAACATAATATACAAGATAACAAATGAGTTTTTTTGGGTTTTTTTTTCAAAAAAATTATTTGTTGTTGAAAAATAAATTAAATACCTTTTTACAAAATAAAAAAACACACAGAAACAATGGACTATTATAAATAAATTAAAAATTAACAGACTAATTTTAGAAATTTTTAAGCAGCATGTCTCTAGCTAAAAGAACCATGGAATTGAAAATCCTCTGTTGCAGCGTTTCATGCGTCAACATTTTATACCACGATAACTCATTTCTCATTAGTAAAATTATTCTAAATACGAGGCTTGAAAATTGTAAACATATTATAGCCAACTCAATATTGGTTAATGGATTCAAACATTTATAAGACTTCTAAGTAGCCACAAATGTTTTGCAAAGCATGTTTACAGCGATGTAGATTTTATTTTGATGGTTCGGATGAAACTGTCTATAACATTAAGAATCTCTGGAACAGTTAATTAGAAACCTGCAACTGAATATCTTGTTACTGGAACTGGGAGTAGTTCTACACGGAGTTAAACACCCCTGGTTATAATTTGATTCTGAAAAAAGAAAGAAATATTTTATAGTACTCGCTATCTTGAAGATTCAAGCTCCTGTTGCTTGAAAAAAAAACAACCTAAAAACCTTGGTATTTTTTTTACTTACTTACTTATTTTTTTTATTTAATACTTTGGCCAGTAGAATAACAAAGGTAACTGGTGCTTCTATTTTGGAAAAACATTTTATCTTTTGAAATTTTATAACGTCAGTGTTCATTGTGCAGGGAAGAATTGGTGTTG
This sequence comes from Argiope bruennichi, assembly GCF_947563725.1. Lineage (NCBI taxonomy): Eukaryota > Metazoa > Arthropoda > Arachnida > Araneae > Araneidae > Argiope > Argiope bruennichi. Next base: position 82,552,930 of record NC_079158.1, read on the forward strand.
GATTGAATGATTCTTCTAATATTTTGGTTATTCAGTCTAAAACATTGAAAAATTCGGATGCGACAATTCAATGTTAGGTTATTAACTCCAACTCGATTTTAATATAAAATTTGAACAAATGCACTTTATTCCACAAATAAAGAGATGTAAAATGGTTTTAAACCTTATAAAATTAAGACTTATTACTTAAAACGAAAGTAATTTGTCTTCAACGTATCCGATTAGAATCGGAGAGGATTTTTCAAAAAAAAAAGAATCTTTATATAATGTTTTTTTTTATTAATATAAGGCTAAAATGATGAATAAAAGAGAAATTATTTAAATATACATGCATAACTTTTGAAGAAAAAAGTAGACTTTGACGTAAATTTTAGCATTTATTTAAAAAAAATAAGGATTGCTCTAGAGAATAATATTGTAACAGTTTTTCTTTTTTCTTTGTAACATTACATGTGTAACATATCTTAGAGTGTAACTTGCCATTATCTAAGAATTAATTTTAAAAATTAAATTTTTGTGGTCAATGTATGAAATTATCTATTGAATTTTCGAATTTTTCAACAATATTTACATTAAACTTTCATAAATCTACTTTTAGAGCCTTCAACATCAAATCCATAGTTCATTACATTCTGCATAATATAAAGAGAGCTAATTATAAATTTTATTAAGATTTTTTGATTATTTTTTGAGATATGACGATACTCGTATTATAAAATAATGGAAAAACTCGTTCTTTAGAAAATGTATTTAAAGTTTTTAAATGATTATAAATAAGTACCGCTTACATGACAATTGTCTGGTATAATTTGGCTTTTAATTGATCTAGAGACAAAATAAAGTTATTACTGGAAACAGAAAAGTGCCTATTTCTCAAGACAGAAAAAAAACAAAACAAAACAAAAAAACACGAATTTTCTGCTAAATTTATGTTTCTAGCTTAGTTGGATACTTTAATATTTAAACAAAGAAAAATATTTCTTGATTTCGTCTTTATTAAATAAGTAGATTCTGAAAATAAAATGAGAAACGATCCAAGAATATTAGCCCCCCGTTATTGTACAATTAAATATCTCAAGTAGTTCGGTGGGGCCTTTTTTAACGATGATTATTTATATGAACCTGAAAGAGACGAAAGAAAATTAAGAAGCTGTAAAGATAACTTTAAAAAGTTAATTTTAAGTTGCAGATTAAAGTAATGTTTAAATAGTTACTGTGTTGCAGATTTATTGTGTTTAATGTGATTTAGTGTGCAGATTTATTGTGTTTGATGTGATTTATTGTGCAGATTTACCGTGTTAGATACATGACAGATTTAGAATTTGAAGAAGTTAATAATTTTTCATGAAAGCCATGTTGCTGAGACTGTGACAAATTTTGATATTTTAAATTGAAACTAACCGTTTTGGGGTGATCAGTTGTTTTTCCTGTATATTAGTCGCAAAATGTCAAGAAATTTTGCTGAAACATATATTATTGCACCAAACAGAAGTAATATTTTAAAATATACTTGCTCAACGTATTCGAGCATTCTAATTTGTTAGATATGTATGCGAAAGGATTAATTATTTGGAGAAATCAGTCAAGTTGTTTTAGTTGTTGATTGTGCCAAAGTTTAGTTTGAAATACGTCAAAAAATTAAGGTTGAAGGCAGCAGATGCTATTTACTGGCGTCTATAATATCAGAAGCATTCAAATGGAAAAAAAAAAAAAAAGGAAAAAAAAAAGGAAAAAAAAAAAAAAAAAACCCCGGCAGAATTGATACAGACATAGGGCTTAGGGAATTGTCGTAATTTTTTTCCTTGAAAATATTTAAAAAAATTGGATTTTTGAGATTTTTTTTTTACCAAAGGGGAGAACAACGTAGAATCAGGGGCCAATGATGACGTATTTAGGGATCATAAGTCCTAATACAGATTAGTGAAATCGGGCCATTAATTGGGGTTGTAGGACGATTAATTGATTTTTCTAAATATTTTAACATCATAGATCTTCATTTCATTTTGTTTTCAGTTGTTTCTTTAGAAAAACTGTACATAGTAGTTATAATGAACTAAGCAATTAAATATGGGCAATTTTCTAAATTATTTCCTGTAAAATAAATTCTAATCAATTGTAAAAAAGCATATAATTAAGAAAACAATATAATAATGATGAAAACTGGAAATAAAGAAAGCAAAACGAATAATTTTATTTTGCTTTCTAGCAATTAGTTTCGAAAATACAAAAAAAAAAAAAATCCTATCAACTAAATTTCTTAGAAAAAATTGATACTTTGTGTCGCACTTAAGTAAGAAAAAAGAAATAGATTTTAATTGGTAATAATAATAAGTATTAATCTGATATAGATAATATTTCAAATGCCCACAATTTTATCTGCGTTGGTATTTGACACTTTTTTCTATTGTTAAACTGGAGATTTTATCTGTGATTCGTAAAAATCAGGAAGTGAAGCCAATCTTTATATATAAAATTAATTTACTTTATACTTTGTATTTAAAATTTTTGAAATAATACAAAGTATTTTATACAAGGTGGTTACAACTTTTCCTGATTACAAAAAAATATTGCAAAACTGTAAAAAAAATATTGTAAAAATTATTATACTTGTTGCATCTGGTTATTTCTATAGATCATGTTTATATATAAAACCACTTACGACACTAAATTTCTTTGAGAGCGCTCTTGGTAGTCCGAAGAATATAAGGCGGTATTCCAATTATTGTCAATTATTGTTCAACATATCAACTGTGACACTAGACAACGCATCAGTGATCCTAAGTTTGAGCATTGCCATAGCAAACACTTTTTCATTTAAGTAACCTTTAAATTTGGTATTAAATAATAACGTTCGATTTGAATTCATGAAACTAAAGAATATTTTGAACTTTTTCTTTCGTTAACGTCATTTTCATAATAATCAAACTTTTTACGTTGTTTGTTATTATTTTTATCATTAAAAACTCGGCTATTCCATAGTAAAGATATATATATATATAATTTTATTCCCACGTTTTGGGCCGATTCTCCTACATAATTTGGACGCTTTTAAAAATTTGATTTCTGAAAGTTTTATTTTTTTGACCGTATTTATTACTCTTGCATACTTAGTTTTAATTCCACCCTACTTACTTAATGCATCTCGATACATATGATCCATCATTATTTTTTACTTTTACTTTTTGATATAAGAAGTATACAAAGGAAAGTATTATAACGATAAAAAAATTCGAACTAGGGATTTTGATGATTTCCTCGTTTCAGACCTTCCTGAATTAGAAAACGCATTTTTGAAAACAAGTGTGTCACAAACACTTTGAGCTGGATGGATGAAATTCGGTATATGTATTTAACACCAATTTTGTAAATCTCTCGAAATTTTGACTGAAATTTTTCTTGACCAAGTCTGCCCATTAGAGTGTCCGAATACAAGTGAATTTGATAATTACAAAACATAAATATTTAGATAAATAAAGTTTCCACATAATTAACATACAAAATATTGATTCTATCAAACTTTGAGCCAAATTCGATGAGAGTCCGACTGTCCATCAGTCTGTATTTTCCCATTGTAAACCCAATATCTGAAAAACATAAATAAAATTTATCACGTTATCTTATGATTTCATTTACAATTCTATGTGAAATTTTGTTTTTAATCGGATGAAAAAAAAATGACTAAAATTCATGTTCTATTTTCAGGTATTTGTGTATTACCTCATGCCTGGGATTAAAAGACAAAGAAATCCCTGAAGATCATACAACAGATACTGTAAAAGTGCTAGAAGCACAATGCAAATCTATATTTCATATTTATATCAATGCAGTATATATATATAAATTTCGTGCTACTTATATCAGTGCAGATCTTACTGTGCTTAAATGCAATGTTCATAGCTAATGAACACAATTTTGTGTGGGGGAGGGAAATTATTGACAACAAAATCTTACTTGATTTTAATTGATTAAAGTAATAAAAATGGCTTCAAAGTGCATATTCCCAGACTTGCAGTCATCCTTGCTCGAAATTTTGTAGTCGAACAATTTATGACTGTATATAACATATGTTATCACTTAAGTGCAGAAATCTGTTAATCTGCAGTTTAGCTAGATAATCTACATTAACTAGGGCTATCCGTTCTAATCCTTTAGCTATCCGTTGTTTCGTTTTTCAAATTACCTTGGTAATATGCACATTACCTACTAGGCACTTGTTAAAGTAAAAATAAGACCTTTGCTGGAACAATAGCAACGTTTCTATACGCTTAAATTAAATGTTAATTATTTTGTGATATCTAAAGAATCAAGTTAATACAATCGAAGAATCAACACATTAGTAAATATAGTGAAAATTAGATTTTTGCTTGGTACAACAGGCAACGTTTCTATACGCTTAAATTAAATGTTAATTATTTTGTGATATCTAAAGAATCAAGTTAATACAATCGAAGAATCAACACATTAGTAAATATAGTGAAAATTAGATTTTTGCTTGGTACAACAGGCAACGTTTCTATACGCTTAAATTAAATGTTGCTTATTTAATTTTTTGGTATCTAATACAGACAAACAATCAACACATTAGTTGATAGAATGAATCATCAACCAATTGAAAAACTTCAATAAAAATAATCAAATGGTTTAAAACATTATTTCAATTAAGGAAATTGATATAATGTTATTTAATTTTCGACATCTAAAGAATCAAGTTAATACAATCGAAGAATCAACACATTAGTAAATATAGTGAAAATTAGATTTTTGCTTGGTACAACAGGCAACGTTTCTATACGCTTAAATTAAATGTTGCTTATTTAATTTTTTGGTATCTAATACAGACAAACAATCAACACATTAGTTGATAGAATGAATCATCAACCAATTGAAAAACTTCAATAAAAATAATCAAATGGTTTAAAACATTATTTCAATTAAGGAAATTGATATAATGTTATTTAATTTTCGACATCTAAAGAATCAAGTTAATACAATCGAAGAATCAACACATTAGTAAATATAGTGAAAATTAGATTTTTGCTTGGTACAACAGGCAACGTTTCTATACGCTTAAATTAAATGTTGCTTATTTAATTTTTTGGTATCTAATACAGACAAATAATCAACACATTAGTTGATAGAATGAATCATCAACCAATTGAAAAACTTCAATAAAAATAATCAAATGGTTTAAAACATTATTTCAATTAAGGAAATTGATATAATGTTATTTAATTTTCGACATCTAAAGAATCATGTTAATACAATCGAAGAATCAACACATTAGTAAATATAGTGAAAATTAGATTTTTGCTTGGTACAACAGGCAACGTTTCTATACGCTTAAATTAAATGTTGCTTATTTAATTTTTTGGTATCTAATACAGACAAATAATCAACACATTAGTTGATAGAATGAATCATCAACCAATTGAAAAACTTCAATAAAAATAATCAAATGGTTTAAAACATTATTTCAATTAAGGAAATTGATATAATGTTATTTAATTTTCGACATCTAAAGAATCATGTTAATACAATCGAAGAATCAACACATTAGTAAATATAGTGAAAATTAGATTTTTGCTTGGTACAACAGGCAACGTTTCTATACGCTTAAATTAAATGTTGCTTATTTAATTTTTTGGTATCTAATACAGACAAACAATCAACACATTAGTTGATAGAATGAATCATCAACCAATTGAAAAACTTCAATAAAAATAATCAAATGGTTTAAAACATTATTTCAATTAAGGAAATTGATATAATGTTATTTAATTTTCGACATCTAAAGAATCAAGTTAATACAATCGAAGAATCAACACATTAGTAAATATAGTGAAAATTAGATTTTTGCTTGGTACAACAGGCAACGTTTCTATACGCTTAAATTAAATGTTGCTTATTTAATTTTTTGGTATCTAATACAGACAAACAATCAACACATTAGTTGATAGAATGAATCATCAACCAATTGAAAAACTTCAATAAAAATAATCAAATGGTTTAAAACATTATTTCAATCAAGGAAATTGATATAATGTTATTTAATTTTCGACATCTAAAGAATCATGTTAATACAATTAAGCAAACAACAAAGTTAATTCACGTTGATAGAATCTATCTCCAATCAATTGGAAAACTTCAATACAAAGAATCAAATGGTTTAACTTATTATTACAATTAAGAAAATGAATTTGCGAAACATATTATAAAATTATGCTTAATTATTAGCGCAATCTAAAGTTTGGTGACATTTTGAGTAGCATAGCAATTGGCTTTTTTCGTCAAGCACACGTATTTGTGGTACATTTATATTTGTTGAAACATTTTTTGAAACCCTGTCTGGGAAGGAGTAGAGAAAGGAAATGAGAGAAATAAACTTTTGAACTTGAACGATACTCAAGCCGCTAATACCTAGTTAAAATGCGTAAAACAATTGATTCCTCACTTTAACGGAGCAAAGCAGTTAATCTGCACCTTAAGGGCTTTCGAGATATAAGGGTAATAAAATAAGGGCTACACCATTTTGAGAGCTTTCATCAATGAAATAGAAACTATTTTTTTAAAAATATACTTATTCACTGATTTTTAAATTATGTATTAAACTTAAAATAATATAATATTTCACTTGATATTTCATGTTTCGATGAAGTCAAAATGTGCTCGCGTCAATAATCAAATGATGTTTATAACATCCAACACTTTCTACATTTTTAATACAACGGCTGTTTTCATACCTTTCCAGTTTTCTATATATTTTTCCTATATCAATCCATTGAAAAGTGCATGTCTAGTTATTTTTTTTTACAAGCATTTTCATGAATAAGTGGAAATATTTATTTTTATATTTCTTTGAATGTATATGAATAATTAATTCATAATGAAAATTACCTCAATTTTTAATTTATCGAAACAATTTCGAATTCGTAAAGAAAATGCAGATAATCAAAGAGAGAAATCCAAGGAGAGAAAAAAGAAAACTGTAGAAAAATGTAATAATTTTCACTTTCAAATTTGTAATTGAAACTTAATTTCTTATAACACAAAGAAACAATTTTAAAAATGGACTTCTGGGGTAAATTTATAAACTAAAAATTTAGGGCAGTGGTTAATAACTATTATATAAGCGAAATTGGCTAGCTTTTTTTTTCTCGATATTTTGTAAAACAATAAATAGTTTTCCTTTAAGGTATATAGGGTGATTAATAAAAAACTTTTAAGCCTTTTAAAATGGCGAATACCCCTCAAAAAAGCTGCTCGTCTAGACAGGAAAATAATGTGTAACTATAGTAAAGTATCTATTCTAAATTTATTGAAACACTGTGTCTCTATTGGCAGACTAAGGAAGTTACAAAAAGTAATTCAAGAAATAAAGAAGATCAGCCAACCAAAAAAATAACGCTAAGAAAAGACTACGGTTACGATTACTAAAAAAGATAAAAAAAAGTTTACGATTTGAAAAATGTACGCTATATGCGATATATTTGAGATGAAAATTGTGAATTTCCTGTGGCTTGAAAAAGGATTCATACTAAAATTCATAGATCTACTCCTAACTTTGAAAAATGGATGTATTCGTAATTTATTAAAAATGTACTCTCAAAAATTTAATTATCTCTGAAAAACTACATGATAACAATGGAGAATACACTTTTTTAATTTTAGACGAACTATAATTTTTCAAGTCGTGAAAAGTGCATAATTGTATTTCCAAATGTCTCTTCCAATTTTACGAATAACTCCATGAAACATTTTCGAGATTTTTATTATGATATAGCATACTTCTTTATTTTATGAGCTATTTTTGTAACTTCCTTAATTTTCCAATAGGGGAATTGTAATTTGTTTTAATAAATTCCCCATAATCACTTTACTATGGGTACACATTACTTCCCTTCCTATACGCGATGATATTTTGAATTTAATGGGTTTAAAATATCTTTACCAGTACCTTGTATATCAATCGATAAATTGTTTTAATCTGGCAAGTTAAACGTATTTCTGAAGTATTTCGTTCTTAACCAACAAAAAAGTGCCAGAAAATATAAATTAAAAAAATATTTAATTATTTTCATTTATAAAATCTATGATTTTAAAATTATTTATTCCATTCAATTATCTCCAATTAAATGTTGGTGCAAAATTCTTCAACGATCTAAACAGTAAAAGCATCATGTATGAAGATTTCGTTGCATTGAAAAGACGCAAACTTCCTAGAAGACACCTACAATATTCTAAATTAAAAATTCCATTGAAAATTTATCTTCCTCGTCAGTAGCAAAATAAACTGTTTATCTATAAATTTGAGAAAAAATTGCTTATTTGTATCTATTTTATAGTTTATCTTTATATATTATGCTAGTTACTCTAGTCACTTCTCCTCATTAGCTAAATGTTTCCTGTCACAGCTAGTTGTTTAATCCTAAGCATTCACGACAACAGTAATACACTCCAGTTTAGGTATTTGCAGCTTCATGCTACAGCTCAGCAGTAAATTTCGGATAATCTGAGAGACAGACTTTAACACTAATTAGATCGGATTAACGAGACTCTTGTGTAAACACATTAGGATGGGTCTCGTAATTGCTAGTTCTTTTAGTTGTAGGATTGGAGATAGATTTTTTTTTTTGTAATTCGAAAATAAATGCGGCAGCATAATTTTTTCTGCGAAATTAATCACGGTTTGTAGTGTTTAAGCCTATATATTAATAAGATTTTCAATATCATTAATACATGATGTTGCATATTTGCATAGAAATGAAAACTTTGTTCTTTTATATAATTTGCCAACAAATTGTGGATTTCTTGTGGATACCTATGAAGGGGCTATAAAAATTATGATAAAATTTTTTGCATAAAATGCGTCTTACTTTTGATTGATTTGGAGCAGAATTTGTTATAAATCTAGGTTTTGGGCCGTAAGAGAGGTCCCAATTTCATTTATCCAGATCTCTGGTTTTGATTCTATTATATATAAACTAATCGCATTAGGTGACCCGTTTGCTCACCGGGAATATTGATTATATTGATTTTAGATAAATATAATTTCCTGTTCATCATTCCACCAAATTATCTGCCATTAAAGACATGTTGATTTAACTATCTTTCTTAATTTATTATGCACATAAACCTTTATAATGAAAATAGTCTCATAACATCGAAGACCTATTAAAAATTTAAATATCCGATTCATCAATATTCTAAATTTCGCGATATTGAAATTTCACTTTTTGTTTGTTTTTTATAAATAAAACAGATATTAAATGGAATCTTTATTCTTTAGCTTTCAACAATCATCACGCTATTAAACATTTGATGAAACAATTTTTGAGGTTTATATTTCAACTCAAAAATGCAATCTAATGTTGAAAAGTAAAAAAAAGTAATTTTAAAAATTTGCTAAATTTCAGGAACAACTTACAAGACTGTTAAATTAACATTATTAAAAAGACAATTTATTTTTTATTTTTGAAGCGATGTAAAATTATTTCTGTGCAATTATGTTTGAGGAAGGTATCGCAAAAAGGAGTCAAAGTTTCCTTAATTTTCAATTAATTAAAATATCTAATTAAAACTTCTAATATATAGTTTCACATTTTCACCGTCGTCCACATTGAGTCAATGGTGTAACACACACACACGCACACACGCACGCACACACACGCGCGCACACACACACACACACACACACACGCGCGCGCGCGCACGCACGCACACACACTTTTATTTTTATTATTAGTAAAGATTCATAGAATATTATTCATAATTCATAGAATTCATAAAACATGCTTCCCAACTCTGAATTCAAAATTTAAACAATAATCTTTAAATCAGATTTAAGGATTTCGCCGATATATTTTAGTTATGTATACTATTTATAAAATATACACATATTTCTGCTAATAAAAAAATTAAAATGTTTGTATCTGTGTATTGAATTTCTATGTTAGATCCGTTTGACCTAAAGCCACTAAATTTTGCAAAAAAAGTTTCCTTAATTTTCAACTATCTTATTTATCTAATCTTATCTTATTTATCTACCCTATTTAAATATCTTATTTTTAACTATCGAAATTTGGCTACCTTTAGGTGAGCATGTGCATCTGAGAGGGACTTTTCAGAATTTTAATTAAAATTTAAATGTTGAAATTTTTCCGCGATGACTTCCAAAAGTATTACAACACAAAAATGATTTTTATGTCATATTAAAATTTAAATCAATCATATATAATAGCATAAAAATTAAACAATAATATCATAACCATACAATTTTTATCACATCAATCATCATCAATAATACATCATATTAAAAAGCTCTGAAATGAAACAGTTTTTTTTTCATTTTTAAATAAGTATCCAGATTTTTATTGAATTATATTTAAATCAATAAGGAAAAGGAAGTTATTGGGAAATATAAGTATCCTGTATGAGTTTTTTTAAAATTATATTTATTAGATATGAATTTTCAAATTTTGAAAATAAACTAACATTAAAAAATGTTCAATAGTTGAAAAATTTTTCTGAATTCACTCAACCAAACAAGAACAAGAGCAACAACAAAAAACCCTCATTATTGAATTGTTTTGATGAACAACTGTTGACATTTAAAATAAATGAAACTGTGTTTAACGAATGAATAATTAAATTATTTCAAAAACAGATTATCATCAGTTAAATAACAATTATTTATCAACTTAACAAGTCACATATCATGGAACAAAGCATTTCCGACTTCAAAATCGGTTTCAAAAAATCCCCTAAGGTTGTTTTGAGCGGAAGTACAGTTAGAACCAATTCTTTAGTGACTACTACATTTAAGCAATGTGATTTTCTTTTAATGACTGGGAACAATTATTTTCATGTTTATTTTTTATTTTTTTCAACCTGATTCTCATTATAGTTTAAGAAAGTGAGATATTTTATTGTTCAATACAGCGATAAGATTTGAAAAAGGATACAAAGAATAATAATAATAATAATAATAAAACCCTTTTGCTTAAAGATTTGTATCAACCTTATTCTGTAAGATAAAACTGAAACTGAAATTTTTTTTATTTGAATATATGGTTTAATGTAAATATTAAACTATATGTACATTAATCTGTTATTGTGTTATATGTGTGTTTAAGGGGACAGTGGACTTTATCGGCCACTCTTGCAAATTATTTACTTAAGTTTAAGAAATTTTTTTCTCATATGTATTAATATATAAATATATCAGATATCTATTAATAATTCTTTAAAATAAAATATTTTATTTTTTAAAAAATTAAAAAATCTACAATTTATAAAAATTTTAAAATATTTCAAGCGATTTAATTTTTAATTTTTTCTATTATTTTGTTCTTTATTATGCTATAGAAATTTACTTAGAAAAAAACTGTGCATGATTTTGTAATTTCGATTAAATGTTAATTTTATAGAAATATTTTTATGAACATGCACTGGATTTTCATAAGAATTTTATGTTTTTCTGAACTGAAATTGACTTTTAAGAACTTAAAAAACCTTCAAGCATAAAATGAATACCCTGTTCCTTTTTAATGTTTAACCGAAATTTTTATTATCAATTTAATTTAATTTCCTCAAAAATTAAGAACTTGGACCGTTAAAGATATTTTAATATAATTAGAATATTAATTTGTGGAAAGTCATTAAAACGTACTTTTTTCTTTAGGCCCTTCAAATATTCATTTTATTGAATAATATATTTAATAGTACTATTTTAGTTGAATATAAATACATATTTTGGTGATGAAACAATGAAAAGAGATTTTCATATTTTTGTCCATTTTTACTTATTTTTACGTCCACTGACCCCTTAATGTGCGTATTGATATACGTTACATATCCATTGTATATATTCATACTCGTAATTATAAACAATATTAACGAGAAAGTTCACTATGGAAAATAAAAAAAAAATTTTTTTTTGATGAATATCGATTCAGCATTTATTACGTTCCGCGTTTTTGTTTATTTGGATCATTTGGAAATATTTCATGCTTATTGCACGTATTAGCGTGAGAAAGATAATAAAGACAAGAATAAAAAAAAAAATTCTAATTTAAATTTTGATACATTGAATTTTCTCACAGCTTTATGAAATCTACCGAACTGAATTTTTTGAAATCTACTAGATTTTTTTAAAATTATAATTTATTTTTTTACTGAGATGATGTCCAAAATTAATAATATATTTATAAAAGACCTGTTTTTTATTTTCTTGCTCATGAAGTAATGCACAAAGAAAGCATTGCAAACTTTAAAGAAATCCAATCGTAAAATTTCGAAGGTTAAGTTTTCAGATAAGTAACAAAATATTTTTAGAATTATATTTATTTGTTTGTTCTTTAAAGCTAAAAATTTGATGAAATGAATTATGAACACATTTATACTTTTTCTAAATCTGAACATTTCTTTACTGCACTTAATAGAGAGAGAGAAAAAAAGAAGAAGTGAAAAGAAAGAAAAAGAAACATTATTTACTTGTGCTTATTGATGTCCAAAATACATGACAATATTATATATGTGGTTGTCCATCTATGCATTATCAATCCAGTAAACTTTCCTGCAAATATTTGTGATTATAGCTTTTTTTTTTTAAAAAAAAGGAAAATCCTAGTAGGAAATACAGTATGGTAATCCTAAAAAAGAAAGTATAGAGTAGCCATATAATAACTTTCCTTATTTGAAGTCATTTGCAATCAAAAGTAATGAATAGAGCGTAAACGAATTTTATATGAAGAATGTAGAAGGTATGTATAGAGAAAAAAAATCACAAATTCCCTGATGATATATTTTGGATACAAGGAAATTCAGGACATTGGACATATCTCACTGTGTAAGATGATCCGAATGGTGATGAATAAAAAAAATATTTGTTATAACTTTTATTCTGTATACCTTTCATTTTTGTATGTGCTTTTTTATCATTCGAGTATTAATAGTATTTTTCATAATACATTTTCCATACATGCATTGTAATTACTCTTTCATTTTAGTTCCAGAAGTGTCAAAATCTCTCAAACCAGTTACTTCTTATTCCTGATTTTTTTTCGGAAATTCAACATTCCGTCTTTTCCACAGTCTATATATTAACCTTCCATTGGGCGCAACTAATCTGTGAGAAGAAGTCACATTAATTGAGTACTCATATATACTCAAATACTCATACTAAATATACTCAAATGTAAGTGAAAAGTTCTGTTTAATATGTTTTTTTAACATACATTCAAAAATTGCATTAATTGAGTACATTAATCTCTTAGATAAATTGCGCCCGATCGCGTTAGGATTTGCATTGCGTCCGACGGAAGGTTAAATTTGATTTCTTCTATTTATTAGTTTTAATTGGAAAAACTGCTTTCACATAGAAAAAGTTATTTTATGGCCATCCTGCATTTGAATTGATGTATTATATATTTTTTACTTAAAAAAAATTAAATTGTTTCAGTTTTTGCATTGAGTAAAAGTCCCTTTCTTCTCCCCTGGCTCCGTTAATGTACCTGTACCTCAAAACCTGGGGTAATTTTTTGTGCATAAAAACAGAAAGAAATCATCTTTTTCTTATAGGAGATTTGTTGCCAATTAATTTCGCCACTTAGAACTATAGATAATTATCCAGAATATTCTATAATTATTTGTTCAAATATAATTTAATATATTAAGTTAAAAATAATATGGTGTCGTTAAAATAATATGACCTTTTTGTGATAAGGTGTAGTTTTCTAAAGTTCTTTGATAATGAGTAATTACTCTTATCAATACTTATCATCTTCTGCGAATTTCAATACTATTAGCAGTATGCTATTAGTATTAAACTAACTTTGTTAAAATGTATGTTATCCAATTTTTAAATACATCTTATCCATTTCAAGCAATTTTGTTGAAATATTTCTTATCAAAATAAAAAAAAAAAAAGGTATCTTCAGTTTTGATTTTAAACATTTCGGAATTATGTATTTTTGTTTTTTAACTAAACATCTCTCATCCATACATATTTTACATATACTAGAAAATTTTAATGTTAGATATTGATATATAATTTTTAATAACTGATAAAAAAACTGTCGTTAGCAGTCATGAAATTTGAAATAATTTAAATTTTAGTAATGATTTTATTTATAATTTCTTATTATTAGCAAAACTCCATAACTATATGGAATTAATAAACATTTCAGAATTATATACTTTTGCTTTTTAACATTTACTTATATATCTCTCATACATTTATCCTACATATACCAGAACATTTTAATGTTAGAAATCGATGTTTAATTTTTAATAATTGATGAAATTTTAACGTTAGTAATTCATGAAATTTGTAATAATCTATATTTTAACAATGATTATATTTATAATTCCTTATTATTAGCAGAAATGCATAACTGTTTGGCGAGCGAGAGAGACAAATTTATTACAGCTTGATTCTCGGGGGTTGATGAGATGAGCGAGCAGAAGATGTTATCTCCTCGTAACTATACATTTTATTACACTGTTTCCGTTGAATTACACCATTAGAACTCAGATATATAAGATCTAAAAAACCCACCGTTTTGTGACCTGCATTAGTTCAAAGCATCTATGGCCCTTAGACACAAAGAATAAACATGCCATCGACAACCAAAATATATTTTCAATATCTGATTAAATATGATATTCTTTCCTGAAAGATACATAGAAAGAGACAGCAATCAATATTCACTTAAGTTTCATATGAAAAAGGAAAAAAAAAATGGTGGTCGATACACATTGGTACTAAAAAATACTACGTAATAGCCATAAAGACTTTCTCTGTGATTGTGTGGTCAGTATCTAAGTAATCAGTATTCACATCTAGGCCAAAACTTGCTTATACTTTGAGAACTCTGAAACTTTCTCCTTACTGTCATTAAAATGAAATTTTTGTCAGACTAGGTCACTCAGATCATCTTCTCAGCCTGATGGCATCGCAGAGAAAATTGGTCTACAGCACGATTACGGTTTCAAGGTCCCTGACACTGTCGCTGTCCAGCAGATGCCAGGCCCGATTATATGTGCCAGCCTGAGGCGATGGAACCAATCTTCAAGAAATGACAAGGAACAAGCGAAAGTCATCTCCCACTTTCCTGCAGAATGTTCAATAGAGCGTTAAGTGTTAACGCCCACGCTTTGGTAGTTTTGAGGGATTTTTGTTAACGGCACTTGCAGAACTAACTCAGAGCTTTCTAAGCATGAGTCGCGGTTCTCAACGCTCGCTTATGACCGGCGACCGAGGTAACGGTGGCCGAAGTGGCAGCATGAAATGTATTGTGACCGTTGGGATTATATTGCCGCTGCTGGCTGCCATAATTGGTGAGAGGAATATATTATTTTAAGAAATTATAAATCATATATTTGATGGTTTTTATTAAATGTTGCTGTTAAATAAATTTTTAAATTATTGTAATACTGAGTTATATTAAAATAATAATTATAATATTAAGTTTTAATGATTGATAATGTTTGAATTAACAATTTCATATTTCCAAATTTAACAATCCATTCACTGTATATTTCTGGATTTTTTTGGATAAAAATCATAGAAATATTTATAATTATTATTTTTATGCAATATTTAAAAATAAGTCAAAATATTGTTTGATATATACCACGTTGTCACAGGTGTCAACTATCAAACTTTAGCGAATTATTTAGATACAATTTCTAATCTATGCAAAATAATTAAAGATTTCAAAATTAATATTTGCAAACCAATAACAATAATAAATCTCTACAAATGAAAAAAAAATAGATATAAACATATGTTATTATATTTTTTAAGGATAAAACTTCAAAATAAATCAATAAATAAAATTTCTTATTATGTTCTGAAAAAATATTTTTCATCATTGTTGAAATAATAGTAATAATTTATAATAATTATAAAAAGCAAGTTAAAAACAAAAATAAGAATTAATATATGATTGAATTTAATAATTATTTAATAATTATAAAATTATTAAATACTTTTATAATCATTATATAATTTTATAATTGTTAAATAATTTTATAATTATTATATATTTTTATAATTATTAAATAATTCATTTTAATAATTAATGTTTATTAAATTTTTGTAAGCAGAGTTAAAGAAAAGGAGCTTACTTAATCGATTTTTGATTATTAAAATATTTGTTTATAATATAACAATTCATTTGAAATCTTGGAATTAATGATTTGATCTGCAATTTGCATCTCGTGATAAATTTTATTTAATATTAATTATTATTTATTATTTATTATTAATTTTATTTTTATTAATTTTATTTCTTAGATAATAAATGAGTATACTGATAAATCAATTTGTAACCAATAACCCATTGTTAAATAGAAATTAAAAAGAATAATTAAACGAATGTTTCATGCATCGTTTTTCGTTTAAATAACTGTTGTGGATATTCATGTCAGTTATTAATAATAGGATTATAAATTTAAATTTGTGAACTTAAATTATTAAAGAATAATCCTTTCATTTTCAAAAGCTTCTTTTTTTTCAATATACATACTATAAAATAAACATTATAAAAACTGGATATTAGAAAATTTTAAATTTTTTGAAGCCATAAAAATGGAGGAAGTATCATTATTTATATATAGTTAAGTGATTTTGATTATGCTTTCAATATATTGAACCGGAATCGTAGTTGATATCTATACTATAATTTGCGTAGATGGAAATTTAATTTTCTGTTAGGGACAATCATTTTCACAAATCGGTTAGTATATTTTTGTTAGTATATCGGTTTTAATATTTTTTTTTCTTTCTTTCTTGAGAAAAGAGGAAAAAAAAAAGATTTTCGCATTCTTTTTACTATTTTTTTAGATTTTTAATCAATGAAAACTGATGAAATTCGGTATCAATAATTTTTTTCTCTATAAAATCAGAAACTGTAATTTCTAACTCCACTGCAATTCCTAATGAAGTATTCAAAGCTATAAGAGCTTCTATTAATTATTTATATATGTATATATTTAAGCTTCATATTATACTGATTCATTAAAACAAAATAGATTTAATGTTTAAATAAATTTTTTTTTTGTACTTGAATTTTTGTTATGAGAGTAATTTTCAAAGAACCTATATTTGAATATAAAATAAGAAGTACTATATTAATTGTATTTTGGATATTCAGTTATAAAATTTGAAGATTAAGATAACTCAAAAAAGGATTGCATGTGATTTAAAGGATCGTCAAGATGGGTTAAATTTAGCTGTCTTCATTTAATATAAAATACAATATTGGAACGAGATTCATATTTGAAATATTGAAAGAAAAAAATTGACAGTAAATTGCTACAGTAATAAACTATGTTATTACTGTATTATACTACAGTAATAAACTGTGTTGTCTATCGAGTAAAATTACTTGATGGGTAACATCTTACCTATCAAGCGTAGTTACAAGGAACAGCCTAATTACAAGGAAATATATAATTCACTAATTGTGTTTCATTATTAATTCTTTATTTTCCACAATTGCCCAGAAGCAATGTCCTTTCAATATTTGTTATGTCAGATCTACAAATACTAGCATTTTATATGGGTATTGTAACCAAGTTTTCAAATATAAAATTTTGGGTGATAATTAAAATAAATTACTAAAAATTAATTAATTAATTAAAAAAATTAAGAAATATGCTAATATAGTATACATATCCTATTTATTTATTATGTGTACTCCAAAAAGTTTTTACTACAACTTTTCACCATTTACCGATTAATGAATTAAATTACATTCTTTAGTCTGTATTTTTAAAATTAATGGATTGATATGAAAAATTTTTAAGCTAAACATTTGGACATTTAAATTACTAATAAGTTTTTCTGGGATGTTTGTAGAGATCGCAGTGTTTGCGTGGTGCAATCTTAGATTCAAGGTCGGAAGGGCATATCCTTGGAATTTGATTCCACATAAGGCTCATACGAATGAATGAGCCTTAAGTGGAATCCTAATGTATACGAATGAACCTCATACGAATCTAGTACATGCTAAATCTGTCGAAGGAAAAGTGACCCACCTTTTGTATTGTGCGGAAGTTTAGAAAAGGGAATGCCAGTACCGTTGTCTTCTTCATTTTGGTTTAATATTATGAAGTCTTCCTAACACAACGTTCGTTCTGCTTGAGGATTTGACGTTAATGAAACTAAATTTAAAGAAAACCAAACAGAAATATTTGTAAAATGCATAGTTTAAACATGTTATTCACAACTGCACCAGCTAAATTTATAAAAGTTAGCTAAACTTTGAAGGAATTTTGGTTTCCTTGAAGCTTGGATTTTAGCAGGTTAATCCAACAAATACTGTCTTAATTCTTTTCAAATTAATCCGTTAATATTCGATGTACCCCAGTTTTATAAAACATAATTACAAGAATAATTTTTCACTTAATTGGAAGATAGTTTTTCTCCTATAATCAACCCTTAAATATTCACGGGTCAGTAAATTTGTTTAATGATTTAATGCCATTAATGAACTGTGATAAATTACATTCCATCCATTCCATAAGTTTAGTACTTATTATTTAATTTGCTGAAATTTAGAAAAATAGCCTTTACCGAAAAAAAAAATTAGTAAGTTTTTTAAATTACAAATTTTCACCTGTATTCTGATAAATGAAACTTAGTTCTAAATAAACATGAAAAGAAAAAAATCTGCTCTACTTTTTCATATATATATCGATTTATATGAGTTTTTAACTTCGATTTATCCCAGCTCGGTAGGCATAATTTATGTACAAAGAATAAACGGTAAAAAATACGTCAATCTTCATCGCGACATAAGTACAGAAAAGCAAAAGAATAAAAGAGACAGAAATTTTCCTTTCAATGTTTTTACATAGAGTTTTTGATGTGGATTTCTTTAATACGTGTGAAGATAGGGAAATTTTGGTATATTTGAAGGAATGTGATTATCATTAAGGATTTTTATCTCTCCATCACCTGCTGAATTTACAGTTTTCTAGAGCACGCGTAGCATTAATTAAAAAAAAAAGGAATTGGATCAGGAAATAAGAAAAATTTTAATATGAAGTTAATATGGGTTAAATTAAGATAATAAGAGAAAAATTTGGAAATTAATTGAAATTAAAATTAGATTAAGAGATATCATTATATACATATACATACATACATACATACAGACACAGACACACACACACACACACACACACATATATATATATATATATATATATATATATATATTGCATTTAGCACTTTCAGTATAATTTGTAAATGAATCTAACAACCAAACAAACTTTGAATTTTATCTTGTAAGTAAAAGAATGAAAATAAAATGAGTTAACGGATTCTTTTTGTTTTAAATGTTATTTTTTGTTATAAAAAACAAAAACAAAAAACAAACGCTATGTGTATAGTTATGCTTTCAAATGCTGCTTTTTCCTTTTTCTGAGACGCGATTTTTAAACCACAAAAATACATTCACTCATTATTATTTATTTCTGACTTGATCAATTTTAGACCTATCGAGGTGATCTATCAGATATCAAAAACTCAGTAAACAACGCTCTTTTAAAGTGGACGCTATAGAAATGCAATAAAACCCATCCTGACATTATCGATAATAATAAACAAGCATAATAAAAGCAAAATTTTCCTTGGCAGTCCCATTCGTAATTTATCACGGTCCGTTTCTGCCCGTAAGATGATGTGTTTTAATGATAGAAGAAATGCGAAGCGAAAGTCGATTGCTTCTTCATTCGGTTCTGCGAATTCGGTAAATGCAAGACAAGAGCAAGAGTTAATGACCGAAAAGACTGGAAGTGTCGTGTCCCACTTAAGACTTCTGCAGTGTTTCTTACGGAGGCGAGAATTGTAGAAAGCTGTATATTCTTAATGCTCGGTTAATTGTCTCACAAATAAGTACGGAGCAGATGAAAGTAGCATTGAACACCTTGTATTACTTTTTTTCCAGTTCGATCACTAGATCGCTGCATTGATCGCTACATTAATCTAAATTACTGCACCAAAAGTGATAGTTTTTCAGGCTAATATCTAAATAATTTCGAGAAAATGACTCAACATTAAGAAAGGTAATGTATAGAACAGAATTTAAAGAACAGTTTTAAAATATCAATTGTATTTTATTGATGATTTTGAGGATTAAATTAGTGTTTTAGGTAAGATTTATGATTAAACTTACATAAAGGAGAATGAAAGTTATAATATTTTTTAAAAATGAATCGATTAAATTTCAAATAATTTCACTGTCAAGCTTTGTAAGGAAGACAAAGGAAAAATAATTAATTCATTAAGATATAGAAATCCAAGTTAATTAAAATTCAAGGATATAAAATCTTGTAAAATATCGAAGTTAGCGGTTTGTGGTAATAAAATTTAGATATTATAGCCATTTTTAGCGAACGAAATATTATTTCTGGAGAAAAAAATTTAGCTTTTTGAAAAATAATATGTTGAATATCATTCAAGAATTTCGTAACGTTTTCTTTGTTATTAAATGAGATTGTTTGATTGACCCAATAACGGTAATGAATTATCTAGAGGAAAGACTCAATTTTTAAAAATCATTTATTGTATTTTAATTATTAATTTTTTGCATAAATCAAAATTATTTAATTAAGTTTGGAAAATGATTAGAATATTAATTAAGATTCATCTATATTATGCGGATCATATATGAATAACATTGTAGAGAGGAAAATGAGGTAATAAATATGATTTCTTTTCAAGGAGTGAATTTTCCTCGAATTATTTCATATTCCTGATTACTCTAAATTGGGCTAACTCGAGAGTAATGAACAATTTTTTAAAAACACTTTGCTCCTGATTACCATAATTTGGGCTAATTCAAGAATGATGGACAACTTTTTAAAAAACACATTGCTCCTGACTACCATAACTTGGACTGATTCTGGAATGATGCACAACTTTTTAAAAAAAACATATTACTTCTGATTACCATAATTTGGACTAATTCTAGAATGATGGGCAACTTTTTAAAAACACATTGCTCCTGACTACTATAACTTGGACTAATTCTGGAATGATCGGCAACTTTTTTAAAAACATATTGCTCCTGATTACCATGACTTGGGCTAATTCCAGAGTAATCGGCAACTTTCTAGGAAACACATTTTTTAAAAGTTCAGTTTGCTCTTATTAGTGTATAAACTTTGTATTTATAAGTTACGATTTGTAAAAATGTTTTAATGATTACGTATATTATGTTTATAATAAGGATGAAACAATGTCGATGTTCTACTACTGATTGTTGTGAACTTTTACTCATCAATCAGTATTAATGCTGCAAATAACAGATGAAATCTCATTTGGTGACACAGAAAGGAAAGTGGCATCTATTCGTTACTTCCCTAATGAGATTGAATAGCCATTTGCACTTTTTTCAAAGTATCTATTGCATGTAGTTCGGTAACTTTTAAACATAAACAGAACGAAATTAACGAGATAATTTGAAACATCATTTTACAACACTGTAATGAGTTTTTCCTTGTATTTGTTTTTTAATCAATTACAACCTAAAATTACATGAGGAATTGAAGCATAATCCAAATAAATTATGTAGCAGGAAAGCTGAAATCGTAAAAAAAATATTTAAAACGAATAATATTGGGACTGTATCTGAAAACCATTTTTTTTTTTTTGCATTTAGCTATTTTTAATGTTTTTTTGTAATTTTGACCATTTTTTTATCCTTTTCATTACTATAAAAAAATGAGAATCTTTTTGATTTTCTTCTCATTCCTTTCTGTCGAATGTTTGACATCGGAAAAACCTTACAAGATTTCACAGAAGTAATCCTTTGCGTTCTTTATTTATCAGTTTTAATTAAGAATGGAATTTTAAATGAATTATTAGTTGTAATCGAATATAGCATATTGAATATTCTGTATCCTCCTGCTACATTTAATCATGTAATTTATGAAGGCTATAATGTAAGTCCGTTGTATGGGATTTAGGAAAATAAAGAAAATAATATTAAAAAATTTGTGGAAAGGTATCTTTCTATTTTACATTCAAACTTAATGACATAAAAATATTTTAAATGGGTAAACAGATGTGACATAATCATGGCATAAGATTATTACATAAGAAAAGAGAATAGTTTTCTGTCTTGTCTGTATAAAATAGACAAAATTCTGAAATTGAAATGTGCGTGGAGTACATTTTTCGCAAAAATTGATTACTTTTGTTATCTGTTTTCAAAGAAACCTGCTTCCTAGACCTGTTTTTGGATTAAATTATTAATCCAAATGTATTGCATAATAGCTTAATAAAAAAGCTTAATAGCTTAAAAAGTAGCTGTAATAAGTAATAGCGTAATAAGAAAATGAGTTTAACATTCCGTCGGGCGCAATTCATCTAAGAGATTAATGTACTCAATTAATGCAATTTTTGAATGTACGTTAAAAAAAACATTTTAAAAAGAACTTTTCACTTACATTTGAGTATATGTAGGCTTTTAGATAACATTTTAATTTTTCTTTGCTGTTTTTATTGATAAATTTGAATAAATTATGAAATTGTTCCAAAACACTTTTTTCGTGACTTCATCTCACAGATTAGTTGCGCCCAATGGAAGGTTAAAAATGATGTTCTGAATCATACCTAAAAATTCTTCTAAGGAACCCCGTGCTGTACCTAAAACTAATTATTAATTCATTCTCAATTTATTAAATTTTGGAAAATTTTTAAAAAATTATTAAAAATACATGGAGTTTGAAAAAATCTTTTTTATTTTTTAAAAATAACCTTTTTTTAATAGAATTAATCTTTTCAAGATTTATTATTCTTTAATAACTTGATTATTTTAGAAAAATCACATTATACTCATACTTTTATTGAAAATATATAATCTAAATGATTAAATATTAAATGCATTTTTAGTATCAGAAGAAAATTAAGACTGCAAAATTATCTTATTTTAAAATACCATAAGTTTTAAAAAAATTGCAGTACTTATTTTGTTGGAAAAAATATCAGTTTAGTAGAAGAATGGACATTTCATTTACTTTTGATATCATACCTTCACAATTTCGTTAATGAAGCAGAAATTAATCTCCGTTTTTTTTTCTGCATAATAAAAAAATTCTTTGCTAATATTTTTCCTTTCATTCCTTCCTACAGAGAAATACAATAAATGCCAGCACAATGACGATGAGCAAAAAAATGCCGTTTTTTAAATGACAATTCCTATGTCAGGAAACAAACGTTCAATCAAAATTGGAAGAATCACAGAAGTAACAGACAATGGAATTGGAACAATTAGGTCAATGTTTGACGCTGCCATATGCATTTTAACGATGGATTTGTCTTTGCAAAGAAGGAAAATAAAATAATTAAAACAAACGCGGAAAATTGGCAAACACGGAAAATATGCAACTAGAAAGAAAAACTTGCGATAATAAAGATACCTTCCTTTCGTAAAAAACACTAATTTATACGTGTTTTTTTTCAAAAAATT
Source organism: Argiope bruennichi (assembly GCF_947563725.1). Classification (NCBI taxonomy): domain Eukaryota; kingdom Metazoa; phylum Arthropoda; class Arachnida; order Araneae; family Araneidae; genus Argiope; species Argiope bruennichi. The sequence goes on from NC_079158.1 coordinate 82,576,419, forward strand.
TATTAAAAATGGTTTAAAATGAATTATCAATTAATATTATTATGTTATGAAGTCAATATTAAAATTCAAACTGACAAATATCTATAGTATAATTTGAATAATATTAAAAGAAATTATGGTATTAATATTTAGAATGGTCTTCATAATAGTTCTTTTCTTTCATAAGATATTTAACTCATTAACTTTTTTGGATGCTTTACATCTTTCTACTACATCTGTTATCTACATCTTTTCATTCCGGGAATATTCTTTGTTACTGATTCAGTTATGAATCTATAGAATTTTTAAGCAATTTGTTGATTGCATTAACATTTTAATTATCGGATTATAACAACTTTGAAGGATTTAATTTCAGCTCAGAAGCGTAAAAAACGATAATTCAGTGCCTTTTTGAAGCATGGGCACGATGATTAAAGGATTCATAATAATGATTAATTGATTTTTGACTCCTTATGGTAGTCAAAAATCAAGCCAAGTTCCGCCAAGCCTCTGGCCAAGTTCCGCCAGAGTTAATAATAATATATTTTGATAGAAACCATCTCTTTGTAAAACTGATTGTTTTTACCATCTGTTTTTTTTACCTCTTTATAACTTATTTTCTTCTATTTGAAATTCGTGTCAGGATTACCATGTCTGAAAGTAGTCTGAGTTTGAGGATTGTTAGATCATGGGTTCAAGTCTCCATTTCAATAGCTAAGCCTCATTTATTGATGTCACATTTGTTGTATTGGGTTAAACTAATTCAAGTTCTCGTTTTCTATTTGATGATAGATTTAATAAAATTATCCGAAATTTCCTACTTTGAGTTTTGGAATGGAACATAAACTGCATTGAATAAATAAACTAAAACTAAATGTATCACGTTTATTTTCTTTAACTAGTAGCAGTAGATAAAAACTAATTACTACGATGTGTATCATATCATTTCTTTGCAGCTTACGCATTTAATTATTTTTGAATTATGAAGTATTGTTAGTTTATTATCCAATGTGATATTCTTTAAACTACTTTTTTTAAAGAGTTTTCTACTTACATTAAAGCAAGTAGAAGTAACATAGTTTTTTTAAATTTTTTTTTGTGTATTTTATTAAGGTTTTAAAAAGTGAGAGAAACAATCTTTGTGTGTTTATCTTTAAACACAATCATAGGCAAATGTCCAGACAGACGTCATTTTGAAATTTAAAATAACTCTAAATTTATTTTTCACGGAACATGAAAAGGCATCATGAAATATCGTTTTATTTCATAGAAAGGCCTTTTTCATTTACCGCATAAGAATTCTTCCATTTATATATTCAGACTTTGATGTATAATAGAAAGGTATGTGTGTTAATTAACTATAAGTTGAAAATTCTGAAATAAGTTCAATTTACGAATGAAGATGAGTTTTATTTCCTTATTTGTGCCATATTAAAAATGTAGTTAAATTTCTACAAGTTATTCTAAAATATTTATGATCTCAAATGCATGGAATGAAATAGATTTATTAAATTTAATCTTGAAAGTTTACTTTGTTTTAAAGGTATTTGTATTCCATCTTTTGGTTTTGATTTTAAAATCTAAGAAGAAATATAAGAAAAAATATAGCTTTTTTTAATTTTAAAATTTTACTTTTACAAGTAAAACTTAACTTTAGTCGAGCTTAACTTAAAAGTTATCTTTTACTTATGCTAAGAATTGATTTACCCTACCTGAATCAAAGAACAACGTAAATCAATATAAAAGTAAGTGATTTTAAAAATTAATGTTTTAGTTTTTACAAATAGAATGAAAACATAAAAATTTAAAAGTCATATCCATTGAATGGTAGGAAACTGTTTACTACTAATATTGAGGAGAAATATACTTTACTTTTATTTAGTCATAGAAACATTTTTTATGCTATCTTAAAATAGCTTTCAACTAACTGGAATGATAAAAAAAGTTTTTTAAGCTATCTAATTGAAATGGAATGCAATTCCAGATATTGAATTTGAAACTAAAATAAGAGGTTTTACCTTTTATTTGACAGTCTGGAAGCATTTCAAGAAATATACGGAATAAATTTCTTTTGCATCTTATCACAAGATACTTTCTGCAATGAGAAACTATGCTTTTCTTAAATATTTTTTATTGTATTGAAAAATGCATTAATTTTTAATATCAGATACTGTATATGCGAAGCAGATGATTCGATTTCTTAAGTATATTAGTAATTTAGGAATTACTTCTCTTGCAAACGAAACACTTTCCTTTTATGTTGTATTACCTTAATGCCTTAAAGGATTTTCTTAGGCAAGACATCGACATTAAACTAAAGTTAAATAATTAGAAAGACATATGTACTATAATAACCAAATAAGAAAAATAGAATGTTTTAAATTTGCGGAATATATGGATGAACATTCATTTCAACGTGGGATTAGATTGATTTTATTTCAGGTGTAAATCAAAATGAACTACAATTAATATTTTGGATTAAATCTAGACAAAAAAAAATTGAAAGACTTCTTATAAAAAAATTGTTAATTTATAAATTATAAACGTATTTACAATGTCATATCAGCTGGAAGTTTTTAAAAATGATAATAGTATGCTATTGCACTTTTTCTTTTACTGATTTTTATGCCCTATTTTAAACACACATCAAAGTTTAATATTCAAGCTAATCAATTAAGAATGTAGAATCTTACTTTTTAAGTATTTTCATAAAAAAATAATAAGCTTGTCATAATATGTTTTTAAATTTAGGTTTGAAATAGAAGGGATATATCTATTCCATTTTTTTTTTTTTTTGCAAGTTTGACAGTCAAAGATTTGTAATGAACTTATTTGTTAATCAAAACATTTTCTAAGAATGAATAATATCTCTGGGATTAAAAACAATAATATGAATGGAATTTTGTAAGCTTGTACAATTTGGATGTTAGCAATTTGTATTTTAAATTTCATCAATTAAATTTTTAAAAATATTTTTAAAGATAATTCGATTTTTTATTTCATTCCGTTGCTGATGTGTTGGAGAGAGAAATTTTGTTCACTTGCGTATCCTCGATGGAAGTATATTATTTTAATATTTTCAGAGCTTACTTATTAATTAAATTAAATATTAATTCTTTGCCAGTAAATATAAATTATAGAAACGACAGATTTAAAAATTGAAAAATAGTAAATCGCTTTAAAATTCTACTTTCACATTAATAAAAAAGTGCTTAAAATTTTTTTAAAAAATTTATCTCCAATGAATCTCAAATATCCAGACGGTACATGAAAGGAAAAATAGTTTACTTTTAAAAGCAAATGAAATGATACACTATTATTAAAATAAAACACTATTTAGTAAAAATTTATAATTTACGATGTCTAAAATTACATACGTTATATTTTATTCGTTTTTTTAAGTGAATGAAAATAAATAATATATGAATAATGTAAATACTGAAGATAAAAAAAATACATGTAATTCAATTGCTTTTATTAGACAGTTTCTCATACTGTTTTTCAAGGAGTTTTAGTATTTTAGTATATTTAAGCGTTAAAAAAATTGATAAATATTTGCATTGAGTTTGCTCCTTTCTGGATCTTACTTAAAATGCCTTTCTATTTCATTTATTCTTGAAATTAATGGCTCTCTCCTTTCAAAAATTTAATGCAAATTTAAATGATTAATTTTAGAGTAAATAGAAATAAAAAAAAATAAAAAAGAAAGAAAGAAAAACTAAAATTCTGCAACTGTTTTTGTTTATCGTGAACAGGAAAAATTAAAGAGCTAAAAATTAATTCATAATATGAAATATATAAGGTTTGTATATTTTTAAAATGTTAAGTAAGTAAGTTCGTTTTTTTATGTCAACTCAATCAAAAAATTTGTTATGGGCAGATACTTTTACGATCACGATCAAGAATTTTCACAATTTCAAATAATATTATATGAATAAATAATAATTAAGTAAGTGGGATTTTTCTATCTTATATTAATTAGTAGTTATTTTTAATAAAATTTTATTTCAGAAAGCTTGAAAAAGAACTGCAAATCCCCTCACAGTTTTACTATTTATAAAAATTGTACCAAATGCATATAAATTACATTTTAAAAATGATTTCTTTCCTAAAAAATAGTCAAAATTTATCTTATAAGTTAATTGGATATTTTAAGGAAAAATTGTAGAAATAAATTTGTTATTTAGTACTGCACAGTAACTAATAATATAATATTTTAAATATTTAAAATACTCAGCAGTAGAACAGTATTTTTAACTCGTGCAATGATGTGGCTAAATTTGAAAGTAAAAAAAGGTGAAAATGTGAGTAAATCCTTTTTACAGTTGATAGAGTAGAAAAAAGGGATTTTTTTCTCTCCAGAATTAGATCGCCATAAAGAAAGAAAAACGTCTGGCTTTTATTTTCATTCTTACTTTTTTTTGTTGAAATTCTTCAGTTAATTTTCTTTCTCTTAATAGTTGCTTTTTTGTAAGAAATAAATTGGCTACTTAATGAAATATTTGGAAGGGAAAAAAAGGCAATTCTGCAGCAATAGTATATGAAATCTTCACTATTTTTCTGGAATATCCATCAATTATTTTAACCGATTTTAAATTATTTTAATTATTTAGAATGAATATAATATTTCGCTTTAAACGAGAAAGTCAAAAATAGAACAATTATTTTGTATAATATAAAAGAAATTGAAATAAACACGCAATTTATTTATTTTATGGATGAAACTGAATAAAGAAACCATGATCTGAACTTGAATTTGATATACAAATAAAATTATTTCATTTGTCTTTTACTTATGTAATGAAAATGTGATTAAAGTAGTATTCATATATTCTTTTATTAATTCATATTACTAAATCTATTTAAAAATAATTGCTAGAAATTCCAGTTTTCTGTATAATATCAAACAATTTTTCAGAATTATTGTAAGATATTTGAATATTTACCCGCAATTTACTTAATTATTTTAGGTGTAGCAGCTTGGACGCTTACTAATGAAAAACTACATTCAAGATCTCAGCCAACATCTGTACATCTTGTAAGTATATAAAACAATTAGAATGTTAAGATTCATTTAGAAATTTATTTTGTAAATACGAGTGCCCATTAATTTTTGTAAAAGGATAGCGCATGGTTAAAACATTGTGAAGAAATGATATTTGTAGAATTCTACTTCATAAAAATTACTAAATTAAATATCTTGGAATTTAAAGTTTACTGACATTAAAGTATACTTATGCCCATCGCTTTTAGAATATATCGGGAAAATTGTAAATGGTATTAAAATTGATATCAACATTTTGATAGGAAAAAAGTTTCAGTATTTCGTTATTTTAATCGCATAGTTGGATAATACAGCAAGTAAAACCACTTGCAGAATATTTATATTTTGATCTAAAATCAAGAGAAGTACCTCAAAGGAATTGGATGACTTTTAACGTAGCTAACAATATTTATGCTTTCCAAACAAAAGCATTACTGAAATAAAAAATCTTCAATATAAACTATCCCAAAAGTTTTTACGTCATTCATATTTTAAAGACCGGAAAGTCAATATATTTCCAGTTTATGCTTTTCATAGTCAGATAAATAATATATGATATTTGCGCTGCTATAAAAGGGCATAAATACACATGAGACTGTCAGTAAAAAGAGTGCTTTACAAAATTAAATAAATGTAAGTCAGAGACTTCGAAATGTCAAATATCAGGGCAATGACATTGAAATAAAGCGTTTCACTATTTTTCCAAACATTAATGGTTCGAATAGCCTATACGGAAAATGGTAAAACATTTGAAACCTCAAGCATCTCGTGTTATGCTTTCACATTTTATAGACAATTAATTTTCTTTTTTAACAATTTAGTCAAAAAAAAGTGTTATTTCATCCTAATTTCACGCACGCACTTCTTAGGGTGAAAAAAAGAAAATGCCCATTTCTCAGCGAAGCATGAAAAAGTAAAATTGGAAGACACCATCAATAGTTTTACTGTCAAACCAGAAAAACATTTTTTTTAAGTTGTGCTTTGAGTTTGCTTACAATATAGATGTTACTGTCATTTTCTGTTGACCCAGTTTCATCTAAATAAACAACACAAGAATGCATCGATTTTAATGCGAATATTTCTTACTCTTTCTTTAAAAAAATATAAGTAACGGGACACACGCAGTAACAAAATGCTGATCAAAACAATAAAGACATTTTGTTTATCATTTAAGAAATAATTTTTTTTTAAAGTGAAGAAAGTCTTGATCATTTGGGTTAACTCTGTTTATTTTCCCTTTCCGAATGTTCCCAATATCAGCAGATTGTTTTTTATTTCGATATAGCTGTTGATATCTATATCACTTTATGAAAGATCAAGAAAAACTGAAGTCAGCAGTTTTATCGATTAATTAATGGGAAACTGGTGCAAGATACTTAAAAAATAAATTTTCACAAATAGTAAAAGTTTGATAAAAATTGAAAGATAAACAATTTTTTTATTGTTAGTTAAAACGGCCTGGACCAAAAGGTAATTACTATTGGTAAATATCAGATAAATAATTATTTAAAAAGGGAAAATAATTACAATCGGAGATTTTCAAGACATTTTGCATCAGATTAGGAATCTGTATGAGGTGGGAGAAATTATTTTATACATTTTAGGACTCTTGGTATATTAAATTAAAAAAGTGATATATTAAATTTTTTTGAACTTAAATAATTATTTTCTTCTTTTTAATTTTATGTGTGTGTGAAATTTGCAATTTATATAAATTATCTTCCCAATGAGCTAACAACTTGAAATGGCATAAATAACATGATTGAATGTTATGTTGGCTGGATTTGAATTAATTCTACATTCTAATTATATCAAAAATATAGTTATAGAAGTACTTGACCACCAAATTTTCTGAAACAACATAGTTATGGAAGAATAAATCGAAAACTGGATTTCTTAATTTGTTTAAAGTATCAAAAGCAAGCGCATAGGTTATTGGAATTTAACATTTTCAATATATCATAGTTACTGTTGTGTATTGCATCTACAACTTTTTATTATAAATAAAAAGTATACAGAAATGAAATTGATATAATCAAAATGGAAATTTTTTGAGCTTTATGATAATATAAAAACCACTTTCGTTAAATAATGATTTTGGAACATATGATCATCATATGTTAAGACATAGCGATTATCGATCTGGCGAAGGTTAAATCTTTTCAGTTATTTTTCTTTAATCTTCTTCGTTCTTAGATCTTCTGAATTCAGGCACCTCGAATACTGGAGATATATGAGTTTCTCTTTCAAAGACAAGAAAACTAATTACAGCTGAGAAAAAAAAAAAAAAACCCACAGTGGAACCCCTTGTTCTTACAAAAAAAGACCCTATTTAGCTGAGAGCTATTAGAGACAATTTTAGAATGAGGATAAAAAAATAATTCATAAAATGAAGGAAGTGCGTAGAGTTACGTGTATTGCACTTAGTAACTATTTTTATTTTACATTTACAGCCAATCATTGCAATAATATGAAGTGTATATGCAGAGGTCGAAGAAAAGCAATACTATTAGGTCAATGTTAAGTTATTTCAAAATCAAAAATAGATTGCAACTATAATGTCGAGAACGCTGCGAGACAGTTTAGTGACACAATGGTGATGAGGTCTGGTAGCTTGCTTTGGTCAAATTTTTTTTTAAGGTAACTTTTTCATCAATTGTTTCAAAAATTCATGTTACCAATGTTCGCTAATCAATAATGACATTAAAAATAATTATTGAAACAAAATTGTTAAAACTAAACTAATTCAATATTTAAAAAATAAAACTAAATTTGATAAAAGACAATATTTTTTTGAGTTTAAGATCTTAAAATATTTATCATAACATATTATTACATTTTTCCGTCATTTATTCCCCGTAAATCAAATTTGGAGATATTTGAAAATCGAACTACAAAATGATATTCTCTCTTTAAAAGAGTACTTTTAATTAAAAGCATTCTTCAATAAAATCTATTTTAATTTTATGTGAGTTTCCTGTTTCTCTATACAATTCCCGAATAAATTCATTAAGCTTAAAATCGTAAAATCAGTACCCAAACGAGAGTTTGACACACATCACTTTCATTACACGAACTGGAACTTTTGAAAACACATGTCTCATATCATTTAATCCCATAATTTATTTTTGCTTTATTTCCAATGCAAAACAAATCGACTGACATTCAGATTGCTTCCTGTCTGAATTTCCGCCAAGTACCGTCGCCGAATGTCTTTCTTCTTCCTCTATTATTTCAGCCAACTTATTCGCCACCTGAGAAAATGCCTCGTTGAAACATATTAAATGAAGACTAAGCTAGCGTAAATTAATTTATTTGGCGAATTTTAATTAAAATGGCGGTGGACTTTGCATCCGAATAGATATTTCTGGCACCTCTAGCAGAGAAATGGTTCACTTGAGGTTTGCTTCACTAGGTTTAATGAATTTGTGGAGAAAAGAGCACATTTTTGTTTGTCTTCTGGAAGCCTTAATTGAGATATTTCATGCAAACAATGACGCTTTGATTTAGAAAGGGGAATTTTAAATTAATATTAGATTTAACCGTCGCTATTTGTTTGACGTTAAAACTCTACTAATTTGTAATTGAGAGGAAAATACTGTAATATAAAAACAGTAATACTTTAATTAAAATTTTATAACTGCAATTGCGAAATTGTTCAAAAGTTCTCTCATCGTCTTTTAACCATATACAGATATTTGTATCGGCTAGATAATACAAACTCTTTAAATAGATTCTTATAATAGTTTCAAGTTTTAAATTTTTAGGGGACTTATTTTAGACAATAGTAGCATAATTTAATCTTTATTAAAATGTATTTTTGCAAATTCGAACAAGATTCGAAACCTACGTAGTGAGTATTGGATACATCTGTACCTTTGTGTAATAATAACATTTGCAAAATGTATCGAATCGTGCGAGTAGCTGTCTGAAGTGATGGTACTATTCATATCATTAAACTAATTTTCTGAAAGAGGCAGCAAGGGATATAAATGACATTTGGCATACGATGTTGCTGTCAAAACTGTGAATCAGTATAAAATTTTGTGTTCAATCATTCAAAAGTAAGAGATCCAGAAACATATTCAAATCTCTTCACGCTTAACATGAAGTATACTGTAACACATACATTTAACTTTTGAGGGCAACGCGTTCCAGCTGATTACAATGTCTGGTTAAGTCTTTTGTAAAACACTACTAATTCTTCACAAAAACTATCATTTGATAATTATTAATGACAAATATGATTAAATCAAGAAGAATGAATTTTTTTTTGGGAAAATGCTAACCGAGATGTAACTAAGCTTAGTATCTCAATTTATTTGTATTTCAAGACGAGGTCAAGAAACTATCTTTTTGACAGTTGTATTACTAGGTTAATGAATTAGTGGAGCGGTGTGAATTGGAGCAATTTTTTTATTACTTTAATCAGTTAAAAATAAGATTAATCAATCAAGAAAATAAGATAAACCAGTTTGTTGATTTAAGTAAAAGAAAGTGAAATTATCAAAAAGTGGATGTTTATTTCATTTTTATTCTCTATGTTTATAAAAGATAGAAAAATATTCGTCGGAGAAAAGGAAAATATTGTAACTTTACATGCTACAATAATCAGATAGGATAACATCTTTCCATTTTCAAGATTCCTTTTATTATTTACCAAATAGTATAATAAGTGTATTTATTATAATTAATTTACAGAACATATTCAATAAAAACCTATATGATTTTACAGAAAGTACTTGGTATCAACTAGGAATGAAAAATGAATATAATTTTGCAAATAAATAACTAACCTACTTTTCCAGATACTTTTATTTTAATTCTCTTTAGTGTAATAAAAATATTATACAAAAATATGCTTACTAAATATATTAATCAAAATAATAAAATGAATAAACTTCAGTAAGTGTATGCTACAGTGAGCAAAATATTTATCGATATTCCATAACATAATCGAATTATTCTTTAAATAAAACATGTTTTGATAAAAAGCAAGTATTTCGTATTTACGTTTTTAAAAGCGATTGCTGAAAATATCACAAAAACAATTCGCAATTTTGCTAAAATAGAAGATACAGAAAAATAATCTTTAAGTAGTATATTTTGAGTGATTGGAAATATATCAGAAACACAATTTTATTGTTTTCCTAACTCTCACAATATTTCATTTTAAGTTCATTCAAAGTTTACACCAATTACCACGTGTTTTAGGAATAACGTTTCAAAAACAAAAAATTTAAGAATTACGTAAAACATTTTATGATTAGAAGTTTTTATTTTTTAGTATTGTCTCGTACCTGTCTAATGTAACTGAAGAAAAATGTCAAACATATGTCAAAAAGGACAATGACATAAATTTCGCATCGTCAATCAAATGAAACAAGAATAGTTTTTCTTGATTGATTTTTGTATAAATAGCTCTAAGTGATGCACAGAAAACAGTGAGAAATTTCCCCTTAGAATAAACTAATATTCTGAATAATATTTCTTAATCAAATGTCAAATTAACCTAGAAGGAAATCATCATGTAATTGAAGTCAATAATGACATGTGCACAAAAACTGTCAGAGAATGACATTTTAGCAAATGAAGTATATAAAAAATAATTTGCTAAATAAAATTTATCGATAGAATTAGTTTATTTAATGGTTTTACTAAAATGAAACCAAATTATTATGATATTCATCTGCTTTGCTGCGATGCACAAAATAAGTAAACATCATGGAATCGTAACTTGTTTTTCATTTCAACTGCAGGTGTGAATATAAGCGTTTAAAAACAATCCAGGCCATTTGGAGCAAAGATAAATAATATCGTTTTCTTTTCTTTTTTTTGTTAAATGTAGACCTAGTGAAAGCACGGAAAACTTAGCTTATCACTTTGCTTATTCTGAACACTTGTTGCAACTTTATGCTTTATTTAATCGTTTGTGAGCAACGAACCGTGAAGGAGCCCATAGAGAATGGCACTTGACTAGGAAACGAAACCGAGTTTTCTTTTTTATCGTTTGGTTTCATTTTTTATTGTTCTGTTCCACAGCAGATAATTTTTTTTATCAGTCCATTAAAATAAGAGGGTAACAAGTGGGCACAGATCTCTAAGGAAGTGTTAAAAAACTGTATTTAGGAAGGTATAGACAATAGACATAGTAATATGTTCTACCTGACTGATTGCGCCATCGTCACTTTCAGTTAATGAATAAATCTAAATATTATGGAAAGATGGAGAAGCCTGAAATAATTAATTTATCTTAACGCCACTAATAACGCAAATCAATACAGTTTTGTCAGTAATTTAATTCATTTGGGTTCAAGTTTGATTAATTAGATGTTCGAGCATAGAAAGTCTCAACTCATCGCCGTTCCGCTAGAATTAATTTGTTTATGTTCATTGTTATTTTCATTAGAATTATCGTCTGATCCATTCGACATATATTTTGAGTTATAGTTCAAATTCAGATCTATTGTGTTCTAAAACTCTTTGATACCTCAAAAAGACTTTTTATTTTTTATACAATTATCTGTATTTAGTTAGAGTATTACTGAAATTGTAATTAGTTTTGTTGTACGCTTTTTTCAACTTTTATACTGTAATAAATTTTATAAATAAATTGCAGTATAAATATTGTAATAAATAAAAAAAGTATTTTTTAAGCAAGTATTTCGTTTAAATTTGACTTTAGTTAAATTAATTGATTATCCTTTTTCATGAAATTATGAGCATAGTATCTGCTAATGAATGATCTGACAGCACAGTGACCAAAATGGCACTGAATTTAGATGTGAAATGCTCTGAAGCAGACCTAAGACAAAACTCCGCTTCTTTCTATATTTTTAATTTGAGATTAGCTTCAAAAACAACAAGCAAAAAAAAAGCGCGGTTTCATTTTATTAAATAATCATCTTTATTAAATAACCATCTATTAAATAATCATCCTTATTAATAATTTATTAAATAATAAATAATGTTTTCACTTTTTTAAATAATCATTGTTGGATCATATATTTAATCACTGATATAATATTTTTTCAATCAGAATAAATTTGGTAACATTTTCTGATTGAAAATTAGATACTAATTACTCATTAAATAATATTGCTTTTATCACACCTGCAATTTATTAAACATGAAGATCTTGTTATTTACCTAAAACAAGAATATTACACAATTTATAAAGCTGTTTGATTTAATTTCAATTTCAATTCTGATTTCTTTTATCGAAATCGATGTATTTTAAAACACATCATCATTACTTTTCTCTGTCTAAATGCATTTATAAAATTGAATGAGATTATCTTATTCTCCATAGTATCTTCATGTTAAACATGAATAAAAATGTATTTGAAACTTTATTCAAAGTTCCAACAAATCCTTCTTCAAATTTTTTTCATGTTGCTGAAAAAAAATGAGAAAATTAATTTAAAATGCTTTATAAATAAATTTTTTTATGAATGTAATAAAAAGGAAATTTTGAAACAAAATAGTGATAGTAAAATTTTGATAAGCATGAGGAAATAAATATAAAAATAAAAAATAGGCATCCAATTGATTTTAGTTTATCTACAAAATGAAACTTTAGAAAAAGTGTTCATTATGAAGAATATTAAAATGAAGTATTGAAAATAAAGGTAAAATTTGAATTGGAATACAATATTTAAAGATTTTATTTGAATTACGAATGTATTGAACGAATTATTATTGAGCATTTTATTTGAAATTTATTGAAACAAATATTTAAATTTTTACAGTTAAATTAAAAAAAAACTCAGATTAAAGTTTCATTTACGATCTAATGAAGTGAAGGACTCACTTCATTACTAAGCAATAAATAACCTATTTATAATGAACATTTCTCTTTGTATAAGAAGAATATATTGATTTCTACAGGTTTTCTAATAGTTAATTTTTAAACTCTTAAAGATAAGTATATTCTTCCCACGGATAGGAGAAAAAGGCTATAAGTGAAGAAAAATATTATATTTTGTGTTGTTTGCATTAATAAATGTACTGCTGAAAAAATTGTCTTCGAAATTTTTACATGTTTTGTACCATATTAAAATGTTTATCTTTACTTTATTTGATAGATTGAAAAATTATCTTTGGTATGCATGCATTTAAAGAAAATATTTTACTTTATTTGATAAAATGTGATGAGTTATGGATTAGCAATTTTTTTTAACTTTTTAATTCCTGATTTGAGGAAGTACCAGCCGTTGTTACACATACTTTCCTCGAGATTGGTCACTGAAATGGTGTAACGACGTCTAAAATATGGATATTCAAACTTTCTTAACTATTTTTTTCTTAATTTACACAATCCATTCTAATCAATTAAAATTCAACCATATTCTAGTCACCCATTGTTGGGATAACCCAGTACGATATACCAGGATCAAAGGTCGAATCTCTGCATACTAATAGAATTTTTAATTTTAATTTATCCATTACTTTCATTTTTTTCTGTCTCACTCTGAAAGATACCCTATATAAAGTTCCTCGCTCCCAACGTTTTAGTTAAACAAACAAGGATTGGTTTTTACTATTTGATCCTCTTATTTTCTTTAACATTCTTTAAAGTTTATGCAAGTGTTTTTTGCAGATTACACAAGTTGATTAAACATGACACTTGATAAAGCATTTTTTTTACATGTACGTATTTTCGCAACATAATTAAAATTTCGCAACATAAGTAATAATTAAAATATTTTATGTATATAAATATCAATATCTTAAGCTTACATTAACTGCTATATAAGATTCATATTTAGAAGATTCTCAATAATTTTTATTTGGAAAGGGGGAGCGCAGCTCAGATGTCGTCCTAGTCATCTGACCGCGGTTCAAAATTACGAGGTCCGTTCCAAAAAATAGCCCTAGTTTTGCTTTAAAATGGATGGTTAATCTAACTGAACTCAAGAATTTTTATAATTATTCAAGATAACGATCAAAGAATCAAAAATAATTGAAAGCGCTTCGATAGTCGTTTTATTTTAAGAAATAGTTAAAATGCCTCTTTATCAGAATGGAAATCAAACAATCACCCTAATATGACTTTAATTAGTAGATCATCTAATGCATCAAATAGTTTTTTTTAATGAAGTTTGAAATCTAAGATTAATGAATTCATAACAGATGGGCATATTGTTCCTTTAAAAATATTATTATTGTTTATCAGTTGTATAGTTATTAGGTTTAATTAATTATTTTTAGGCAAATCTAGACTCCCTACTCATCAAATGGAATAAATTAAGAAGCCTCATTACATCTGTCAGGTTCAGATTCCCTTTATGAACGTTCTGTGATATCTTAATCTGCCTGGTATTTCATATGATAATGCAAAGCAATATCATTTCCATTCTGTCAATAGCTTTTATGGTAGTTTAAATAATAAATCTGCGAAAATTTTCGCAACCTATAGTCTTTTAGCCAGAATCAAAGGCACTTTATTGTGAAAGCTATTGAAGTGGATTAATTCTTGGGAGATTCCGAGAATTGTTTAATTTATGTGGAAGGAAAGCGGGTTGACCGAGACATCCTCTAGAATATGGAAGTAAAGTGTTTAGGACTAAGGAAGTGAGATTTATAAGTTATGCTGGAATCATTGATACACAAAGCGAGCTTTTATCTTATCAAAGAATTCAGAAATTCAATGCTTTACAAGAAAAATAGATTATGAGTTTTTTTTTTATCGTTAAGTAAATTAAAATATTTATTTTATTCAAGCTTTTGTAAGGACGCTTGTTCGGAGTAGTAGATCAAAATAAACACCAAATAAAAGAAGTTTTAAGAAGTTGTATTTATGTTAGTCTTTGTATGGTTGGGTGCCGCAATCCAAAACTAGATTGTGTCCATTTTGTCTTTTGAAATTTTCAATTGGCCTTAAAGAATTTCAGTTTTAATTCTAACACCAAAAATAGTATTCAAGAAATCAAATTTCTTTGACCAGTAGGTGTTCAGCACATATTCACATATTTAGTCGCTATAATATAAAATCCATTTCGGCCGCTTTATTCTCTAAAATTCTCAATTAATTCTACAGAATTGTTATTTAATCCCTAAGAATATTAACTAAATAATGAAAGTAATTAATTTGAATTATATTGTCATGTTGATGACTTGATATTGTGATAGATGCGAAATTTATTAGAAGCATAACAATAATTTAAAAAATAAAATAGAAAAAATAAATGTACATCCATAACAATGTAACTAAAATAACGATAACCATATATCCTTTTAATGAATAAAATTCTTCAAAATATTCTGAACTAAGTTCCTTATTCCAATTTTAGCTAGCCTATTTTGAAGCAAATTTAGACACACAGAAATTATTGAAGTTGTCGAGGAAATATTTATCTATGACTTTTCTATTTTGGGCAACCAAAAATATAGCGCCCTTTATTATCCAAATACGTGTTCATTACCAGTGTCCAGAGTTATAAAGAAATCCTAGTTTATCATAATTTTTTATAACTAGAGTTTTACGGAGATTGTGTTATTTGCAAATAATATGATCAAAACATTTCATGCGCCTAATGTGCATTTTGATATATTTTTAATTTATATTAAAATAGTTCAACTATGAAAATCCATAAAAATATAATCTATTTTAAAAATTTGATAAATTCTTGAATAACCATTTTGACATGCAGAGAGAGAGAGAGAGAGAGAGAGAGAGAGAGAGAGAGAATGAAGAAAAAAGAAACATCAAAGAGGTTTGCGACGTTTTTGATTCTGATGTTTGTTTTCTGCAAAAGTGCGGAATAAATGTTTTAAAAATGTTTTATCCTTTTAATTTGAGCTTTACTAATACAGTACAATATATCTGTACTGGATATTTAAAGTAATTCAAGTTTTTTTTAATTGCAATCGTCAATTCCTAATGCATCAGCCAGATGGAATTCCCGTTTGAGTCGCATTATATTCATTAAATATTTGACTTTCATTTAGACATATTTAATAGTCACCAGAACTAGTTAATACGCTATAAAACTTTAGAGACTCAAATGTCCAATCGTTGATTTGACCTGGAAGCTTGTAAGGATTAACAGGGCAGACATGGTTTCGTCTGAAAATTACGATTTGAAGCTTAAGATTATGGCTTAGAGGTTAAGGTAAGATTTAGAGCTTTAAGTATATTTAAGATCCCGTAAACAGTTTCAAAATGAGATGCATATCTAAAGCTTGCATTAATCAGTCTTCCGTCAAGATTTAATCATCTCTACCTATAATTAGTTATAAATGTTTATATTCAGCAAAATTTATCAAAATACTACTTTATAATTTACGATTAATTTCATTTCGATATTAGATGTAACTGATATTATGAAAATCAATGTAATAATCTGTCGAAAATAAGTAAGGCTTTTGATAAATTCTGTTTGTCTACCAGTTGCTCTTCAGTTTACAAATTTATTTTCAAAATTGTTTTTTAAAATAAATTTAAAAATAATTTTTATTTAAACTCTTTTATAGGAAACAATACATGAACTATAACAATACTTTTATTTTATATCTGAAAGGTAATTATAATCTAAGTAAACATAATCTGTAAGTATTTTTCTGTTGATGTATACAGATATGAAATTCACTAAGCAATAAAATAATTCTTTAACTTATAGAAGAATTCAGAACCATCTAATCCATTATATAATAGTTTAAGAAACTTAACAAATACATTGAAAATTTAAATAAATTTTACACATATTTTGTGATTAACTACTTTTGACCAGAAATTGCCTAAGAATAATTATTTAAAGATAATTTTTAATTAAAATATTTTGTAGAAAACCATGTATGAACTATAATAATACTTTTATTTCATATCTGAAAGGAAATTATATTTTAAGCTACGCTAATCTGTGGGTGTTTTGCTGTTGATGTATATAAATAGGAAATAATGCTAAACAATAAAAATATTCTTTAACTTATAGAAGAATTCAGAACCCTCTAATCCATTATATAATATATTTTAAGAAACTGCTCGCATATGTAACAAATGCATTGAGATTTCTTTTAAAATTTTAAACCTACTTTGGGATTAACTTTTGACTATAAAATGCCTAAGAATAATTATTTAAAGATAATATTTAATTAAACTATTTTGCAGGAAACCATGCGTGAACTATAATAATACTTTTATTTTATATCTGAATGGTAATTATATTTTTAGCTATCATAATCTGTCAGTGTGTGCTGTTGATGTATATAAATATAAAATACACGGAACAATAAAATTATATTTTAAATTACAGAAGAATTCAGAACATCTAATCCTTTATTTAATATATTTTAAGAAACCTGTACGTATATGTAACAAATACATTGACATTTAAAAAAAAAATTAAACATACTTTGTGATTAACTACCTTTGATTATAAAATGCCTAAGAAGAATTCGAAACTCTAATTTTTCTTTAAATGAAATTTTAAAAAACCTTTTTGCTTCTTTCACAGAGAAAGTACCATTTTTTTAAATTTTGGTAACAGAAGCAAGATATAATGCAATTTCTTTCTATAAATAAGGACTGTTTTTTAAAACACATAAATAAATTATATAATATTTTAAGAAACCTGCACGTATATGTAACAATATTTTACATTGAAAACCCTTAAAAAATTTTAACATATCTTTGGCTACAAAATGCCTAAGAAGAATTCAAAACTCTAATCTTTCTGTAACTGAAATCTTAAAAGCTTTTCCCATCCTGCTCATTTACAGAGAAAGTAAACATTTTTGCTTTGGCAAAGGTTCTACTAACAGCGACAAGATTTAATGCAGTTTTTACTTTCTTTAAATAAAACCTGCCTTTTAAAAAATCGCAAGTAAATGCACCTTAAAATAAAAAATTCTTGTTACCGAAATAATTTTTAAAATATCGGTAAGTCTAGTTAATCAGAATGATGATAAGCGTAATAAAAGGTAGGAAAAAAAACATTTTTTAATGCAAACAAATCGTTCTCCTAGGTTCGATCACTCGGAAGTTAATACCCCACTTAAATCAAGCTGAAAGATATGTAATCCTTTCCAGTCCTGCTGTTACATTACAGCACATTTTTCTCCGTTGAACGGTGAAAAAATTTGTAGCCGAAAAAACCCGTCACAGCAAGTTTATATAAATCCCCATCCATCACATAACCTGTCAGAATAGTATCATGGCTATATATCAAATAGGGATTCTTACTAGTGTTCGATGGGGAAATATAAGAGGGAATTTCTTTCTTTTTTTACATTTATGAAGTGTAACTGACATCGAAGGAGATTATACTTCTGTGAATCAAATGTTTGGTGTAATGAAGTGATTGTGAAGTTCTTATGAAAAATAAAAACAGGAAGTTCTTGAGGATGATTTTGACATTTCATTTCTAAACTTCGCTGAAATGTTTCGCAGTGGATTGTTTAAGAGCAGGGAGTTTATTTACTGACATAAATGCTGTTTTCCTAAATTACATCTATCATTTTCAGAAGATAAAGATAAAATATTAATGCATCATAAAAGGATTATTGGATATAAATAAAAACATTTCTTTTTTTATTTTAAAGTAAAATTTTTAATAAATTTTCTTAATTTAATAAATTGTAACTGGGTATATTTTTGTTACAAAAAGAAAAGAAAGTCATTTTTTATAGGAAATGGCTTTCAAAATTTTTATTTATTTCAGTACTTTTTTATGTCGTATATAAATTACAACCATTAATGAGCTGCATAATTTTCAGGGTATAATAAAATCTCAATAGAATAAAATTCATACCTAAGATTTAATCGAATCTTTTGTACTCTTGCAAATTTTATCAGCAAAAGATTTAAAATTTTTGCGATCTAAGGCAAAAATTCAGTTTTTAAATTTCCCTTATTATTTAATACTTTTCTTTATTTATGATAACAATTTTTTATTTTGATAATTTATTGTTTTTACAATAGAGTTCTTCGAAATAGTTCTTACTAAGCAATCTAATTTCCTTCATTTAAATAGATCTGCTGTACTGCTAAAAGAATTCAAAATATGTTACATTTTGCAGAGAGAAAACCAAATTTTCAGTATCAAGTGACAATATATATATATATATTTCTCATATGTTTGTTCATTTTTTTTGTCATCATTGGAATTAAATTTATAAAAGTATTACTTAGAAATTGAAATTTTTTAAAAGCTTTCTTCTAAATGCATTAACTGATTATGTTTGGAATGAATTTAAAAAAAAAAAAAAACTTTCGAAAACTGATATATTTTTGAATATTTGCATAAGAAAGATTGAAAAAACATCTTTGAATTCAAAGTATACTAGTTAAGTATCAAAAGTTTAAAAAAAATCGGAACAAAGGACATTTTTTTTGGATAAAAAAGGTAGAAAGCAAAAATCTTCTAGTTTAGAGGTTTATCAAATGATTTGCTTAAAATTTTGCAGATAGCTTAAAGAATATATTATCTAGTTCCTGAACTAAAAAAACAAGCTGTATTTTTATCTATTCTTTAAATATTGGCGTTCGACTAATAAATAACGCGAAATTTCCAATTTTTTTTCACATTGTGAAACATTAAAACCACCATAAAATATTCCTAAATGAATAGATTACTTATTCTCTAGTTCAGGAACTGCAGAACATATTATACCAAATTTGAATAAAGAATATGCATTAATTTATGAAGTTTTTCATAAGAATCTATCATATTCTATATTTGAGAAAATAGAATCTTAACGATGCAAAACAGCATTCAAACATATGTAAATCAAATATAAAAATGAGTGTAACTTCCCAAACAATAGATTTAAAAACAAAATTCTAACAGTATTATAAAGATATCTGTTCAAATATTAAGAATATTAAATTTAAAAAAATCCATAGTTTTGCAAAAAATTGTTTCGACATAGTCACTTACCTTAAATTGCAAATGTGTTAGCTTGATGTAAAATGGCTTCAAAAGCATAAATTACTGATTAAACTAAATGTTTTGTTGAGCATTCATAATTCAGTTGCTTATAACACTAGTTTATTATCATTATTTTATTAGAAAACCGACATGATTAAAAGCAGATGCACAATATGATAATTGATTGTATTGCTTTGTTGCTTACTGTACAGATATGATTCAGACGTGAAGTTAGAAGACAAAATTAAGGTTTAAATATAAGCGCTCTTTTATTGAAAAAAATTCGGATATTGTATAACAAACATTTCCCGCGGAACAAAATTGAGCAATTCATGCCAATCATTCACAGTATAATTTCATGGATCAGAATAATGATTTCCTGAAATATTTGAATACGTCTGGTTGCTTGTCTGAAGAATGCTTGAAGTTTGGAAAATACCGACATGTCTCTAAAGGTATTTTTATAAATTACTATAATGAACCTCAAATAATTCCAAGAATCTTATTGAACAAAAGTTCGATAGAAAGTTAAAGCTGACTAGACTTCCCAAAATAAATAGACTGAGAAAGATTTGAATTCCATCGAAAGATACGTATCATTCGAAAAAATAAATTATAGCATTGCATAGATTCAACAAATGTGTAGAATTTCCATGAATTTTTCTTTTGGTAAAGTAATTAATTTCGTAATACTTCGAAACATAATAGTCTGATTTATATATAATAAATTCACCCCTAAAAATATGGGAAAAAGTATTACAAATTCTTTTTCAGACAATTTAAGCAAAGATCACGTTTCTCCAAATTATATTACATATATGTCTAAATTATGTTTCTTGAATATTATGAAAGAAATTAACGCAATTTCCTTTTTTCATTTCAAATGTTTTGAATTTAATTCTAATAAATTTTACGCTTTAGCTATTCTACCACTTTTTTTTTCATTCAAGATGCACAACAAATTTTGAAATTAAATTGGCGCAGCGTTTTGTTGTGAGCTACATTAGTATTTGTTGATAGCATTGAAAATTTCAATTTACATTCAGTTTTTAAAATTTGTTTTTGTTCACTGTTAGATATTTGCTAAATGCTATATTTTAAAGAAGTCTCCATGGGAATTAAAAGATTCAAAGAAGAAACAATTTACATACCGTGATAGTCATGTGAAGAAAGCAAACGTAAAAGCCTTTTTACTAAGTACTCTTGTTTTGGGACCTGACATTATATTTTTCTTTTTTGTAAAATGAACCATAAATTCCTAATTCAAATCAAATAATTGTTCTTTTTTTGTATTTGCCATAAGCACGATTTAATACCACTAAAAATTTGATTTAGTATATTAATGATGCTCGTTGACTATTAAGAATTTATAAAATTTTGTATAAAGAATGTTTTTTTTCAACTTATGGCTAATAATTTATTCAATATTTAATGCGTATATTTGGTATAAATATTCATTTTTAATTCATGATGACTAATGAAAAATCGTTTTCAAATTAACTATTAAATAAAGCTTACTTACTAATTCAATAATTATTTTAATATTTAAATATAGAAGGGTAAAAAAGAAATCCTAAACAAGCACATTGATTCACCATATCTTAAAAAACCCAGGACTGTAACCATTCTTGTAATATAAACCATAACTGACTATGATGACGTCAGTGACAGCACCTGCTTGCTCAATGACTCAGTTCAGGTCAGGCGAGGGCATGTGCTGCATTATTTCATCCATGTTTTTATATATATATATATATATATATATATATATATATATATATATATATATATATATTAAAATTTTTCTGAAATTTTATATGTAAATTGTCTGTGTATAACGTAACCTGCAAATAAGTAACTGTTACACTAATTCAGATATTTTACTAATCCCTTTAACGACCTGACAGGACCATAAAAACTTCTTCCAAAATATTAACAATATAGAAGTTGGTAATAAATCTAAACCTGAAAGAAATAAAAATAGTTTCATCAAACCAAAGAATAATTATTTTTGACTTTGGATTTATGAGACAATATTAATACGAAAAAAAAAATCTTTAGCGTATCTCAAAAAGAAATAGATCAAATTCTTTTAACTTGTAAAATCCAGTTAATTTAAAAATCAACGTTTTTTTCTCTATATAGAGGGTGTGTGATATAATAAAACACGTATGTATAATGAGGAAATTTAAGTCAAAATCTGGCCATAAATCTTGATAAGGGAACACAATTTAAATGCTTGTCGACAAGAAATATTTATAGGCATAGCATTAATTAAATGCTCCAACGACAAGAAATATTTATAGATTAATTTATTTGCAGCTGTTTCCGCTTTCGAACAGAAGACTTTGTCGATTTTACACTTTTTGCCCCATAAAATAGTTAATGAAAGATTCTTTAAAAGTGTGATGAAGAATTTTCTTTTAGAAAGTAATTTTAAATAAAATTTAATCATGTTCTTGTTTTTCGCTGTGGTTAATAATTATCTGCCGTTGTCACTTAATAAGCAAACTTTAATTTTAGCGACCTTGGAAAAATAAAAAACTACTACGATAATTTCTTTTTAATGTTATAACATTTTATCATTGTAGATTTATATATGTACTTTTTTGAATTTCTTTTTCTTGTGAAAGATTGCTGAATTATTAATATTTCTTTTCTACGCTGAAATTGTATCAAACGCTTATTAAAAAATTAAATTTCTTAAGGAACCATCTATTACCAAAACTGTTGTTTTAAAATATAATTCTCCATTATAAATATAAAGGTTATTTATTATGGAGATAGTGTTATTTTAATGTGAAGATTTACTGTTCGGCATGGTTTTTTAAATTGTTCAGTATTTTCAAAAATTAAATAATACATTTAAAAAAAATTAAAATAAATGCTTTTTTACGGTTTGAAAAAATTATATGAAGGAGAGCATGAGCAAATCAGACAGGAAATCATAATTAATGTTAGTCGTTATTAATATTAACATTTGTATATAAATGAAAACATCCTACGTTGCAAGAAGTAGATAAATGGATTATTTAAATGGACTATTTAATTTATTATTTGAATTATTCACTTGAATGGATAATTAATTTTATTGAATTGATATTTAATTAATGGAGCTGCCTTTTTAATTGACAGTGTATAGGTAGAAGGAATTTTAATTGATTAACTGATTTAACTTTTCATCATTTCTGAGATATTCAAATTACCTTCAAAATGGAATTTTTGAATACATAAATACTTAATCTGTGTTTTAGAGGTTATAATGACCAATAGAATGCAGATTACATAATCAGATCAGAGAGTTGCGAAAAATTTATTATAGCTTGGAATGTAAATTATAAATAAATAATTATGAGCAAAAAGAGTTACATTTTTATTTTATTATAATGTGCAAACTAAAAAGATAATAGTACATATTCAGAATTCCTTTGAGATCTACAGTCATAACATATTTAAAAAAATGCAAATAACATTTTCTTAGCAATTTAAAAATAAGAATTTTGTAACATATTATGAATAAAGTAAAAATGTATGATTTATATTTATTGGATTCTTTGCAAAAGAAAATTGTATGACATTTTAAAAATGTTTATCCTGTACAGAAATCTATGAATTAGAAAAATATTCTGTCTAATTGTTCCTGCGGGAATATTTTAAATATGCATTCGAAATTTATTTTTTGTTAAGAAAAAAATATGATGCTGATGCTTCACTTTCTAAAGTCATTCATAACTTGAAGCACAGAAGTAATGGATAGAAAGTTATAAAAAATAAAGCTAATTTCCAATTTTTCACTGGTTTTAATATTTTATAATTTCTGCAAATTGCAGAAATTCTTTTATTCATTTTATAATTTATATCTATGGTAGGTAAAAAGATATGAATTCAAAATGTCAAAATCATGAGTTAGATTTCTTGACGATTGCAATATTTTCTCTTTGTATTCTTCATATACGAGAGAATAAAAATTAATATATTGTCTCCTTTCATATATCTATCATCAATAATTCATGCATAATCTAGTGCTAACGCACATTATATTTTCATTGAGTTATATTCTGAGGATCACCTTCGAAATTTTTTCTTGAAACTTTGTAAACTATTGCAAAAATAATTTTGTGCGCCTTTGTCCAAAACGAATCCTTCCGTTATATCTCATCACAGCATGTTAAATTGATGAAATTTTACTAATTGAGATAAGAAAACGTAATCAAAATTTGATTTAACCCTTTAAAGGGCCATTTTTTTTCTAGTCATATTATGTTAAAATATTTTAGAATAAATTAGAAATAAATTAGAATAAGGAAAGGGATTCATTTAGCTTATTTGATAAATTTAATTTCATTTATTAATTAATTTGGTTAATTAATAATTAAGTACAAATCAAGACACATCATTTTGTGTAAGATAACGAACTGAAGCATCTAAGTTTCTGTCTTTCTAAAAAAAATTTGTCAGAACTTATGCCAATCTACATAATTTCATACAAAGATTGATAAATTTGGTGGGAAGCATACTTCCCATGGACCTAGAAATGGTTAATGAAAAAGAAATCCATAAAATGCCGGTGATTTTTCCAATTACACAACTACAAACAAAAACTTTCTTTTAATCTTGCATTTTTTAGCCCATTTTATTAAAATGAATCACATTTTTACTTTACAATAATACCTTTTAATCTTATAAGAAGGAAGGCCGTGACAAAATTCTGAATGCTTACTTTTTCCTGTGTAGCACTAAAACGCATTGAGAATGATAAATAAGGCGATATTGCTTGGAACTATCTAGAAGTGGCGAACCGGAACGACTTGTTGTATGCATTCAATGGTCAATTTTACAGTCGTTAACTTTATGATGAGGAGAGTAAAAGTGACCTCTTTTGATGTTACGAGTAACCAAGATTCTTACAAATAATTTTCTTCTTTTTGCATCTTAGAATTGTTTCTTTCTTCATTACGTATATAAATCTTTGTTAGTTCTTCCGCTTCACTTTAGCATACCATTAAACTATACAAATTTATAATTCTTCAATTCGGCAAACTTAAACTTTTAAAACACTGAATGCAGTTATTAGAATAACAAGAAATAAGAAAAATATTAAAATATAAAGTTTACTTCAGTCAAATTCTCTATAAATTTCTTTGGCGTAATCACTGAAAAAATTTAAAAAATTTAAATATCGTTTTGATTCATTAGTAATGATCATTAAGAAAAATTAATATAGTTATAAATCAGATGCAATTCTTCAACAATGAATATCAGTTTTTGAATTCTCATAAAAAATCTTTGAAAATTTTTCAAAAAAAAAAAAAGATTTTTTTTTATCATAATGATAAATAAATTTCTATCTATTATTTTTTTTTTTACTGCGCTTGGTAAAAATTGATGGTGCAATATTTTTTAAATTACAAAATTGTAGAATTTCAACAAAGTAAATTGATTATTTTCGAACATAGTCATGGACCTTTATCAAATATTATAATTAGAAGAATTTATTAAAAACCCTTCTTTTCTGTTGTAATTTCTGTACTCTAAGAATCTTTCTTACTGGCTCTACATCGGACATCATTTTGGGTAGATAGGTGAAGCCTATGAAGGATAAATTAATAAATAATTTTTATAATACATGCCTTGGTTTGCGATATCTCATACAATAAATTAAAATAGTAATTGCCAATTGAAACCTTGATTTAACAGGCATTGTTTAAACTATATTGATGTCAGATATTTTTCAAAATAAAACAAAATAATATGGAGTTATTTAATTTAACAATAGGTAGTTTGATTTAAAGTACGATTTCCACGATTATGTGCATATGTTTAAATCCCAGCTTCAAAATTTTCACTGTTTGGAAATAATTATTTCAAAACCGCAATAGTAAATTATTATCTCAATGTATACTTTTAAACGCATTTAGATTTCTCACATTTTTTGTATTTGAGCTCGTACTTTCTATTAACTATTATTATATAGATACTATTAATAAATAAATGATTATTTGTAGACGTTTGTTCACGTTAATTAATTATTTTATATAATACAATAATCTCAATTTTCATTAATTTATGATATATCATAAAGCAAAAATAGTAAATCAGTAATATAAACGTTTAGTTAAACTTTTGATGATTTTAATGAAATTATTTCTGGTCCTTTTAATAACCACGCATGCAATAAAATACGATAACCGTAGACAAAAAGTTAGAAACTTTTCTTCCATTAAATAAGAATATTAAATATTCGGGAAAAATTTATAAAACATAATTATGGTTTCCTACTACGTTCATTAAAAACTATTTTTAAAAAAGCTTTATTTCTCGAATAAACAAACAGTTTAAAAAATGAAATATTCATTAAATCTAAAGCAAGGATCTTTTAGAAGAAAAAACTAGGAACAGCAGTAATAAATAGTTTAAATTTATTAATGTTTAGAAGTTTTTTTTATGCTTGAGATTGAAATAATTTTAATGCATATTGAGAACTCTATTTATACTAAAAAACTACAGTTGTACAGAATCTCTTAAAACAAGAAATGTTTTGTAAAACAATTAGAGCGTAAAGGGCAATGAAATAATTATGGGATAAATAATGTATTTTGATTTTGACTAAAAAGAAAATAAAATCTCGCTTTATACCATTCACCATTTTTTATACCCATGAAAAATCATAAACGAAAAGATTTGTGTGCGTCATTTGGATTTGTTTAATATGGAATGAAGACAATCAATTCGTAAAAAGAGAAGTTTCTAGTGAAATTAAATGTAAAAGTTAAAAAAAAATATAAGCAAATAAAAGAAAATTCGTTAAATCGATGCTATCATAACGAATTATAAAAAAGAATCTCTCAAAAGATTGCGAAAAGCAATGGGAATTTCTTTCTTGTGTTAATGCTCGATTATCTGATTAATCTGTTTAAAACCTCGCTGATAATAAGGTTAATGCACCATTACTCATTGAGATCAAGTTCTTTGACTTACAGATGATTTTAAAATTGAAAAGTAGGACTTTATTCTTTTAAATTCCAGTATACATACGGATTTTTGCTTTAATTAAAATGAAAAGATGTGAATCGTTTAGAAAGCGATATTACAAGCAAGTACAGAAATGGAATGAAAAAGATTACAAAGAAGATCTATGTAATATGAACGATGCATACTAAGCCTGTTGTTGTAGTTTAACCTTCAACACTTTGATTGGTAGTAGGAATATGGAAAGTAGAGTCACTGTCTTCTAATAAATCATAGTTGAAATTTAGTTTGCCGCTTTATAATGTTTTCTGTCTACCTTTGAAGACAAATTTCCTTTGTTGAAATATGATCAATATTCACCAGATTTATATATAAAAAAATGGAAAATGAAGGGGAAAAGAATAATATTTCAATTTCTTTATTCAGAAATTTCAATATAATTATACTTTTTTTAAAAAAAGCAAGGCATTTTTAGCAGAAACAAGTAGTTTTTGATTTTTTAAAAATATCTTTCTATGATTTCTGATGCAGATTAAAGTAATTAAAGCCTTTTCTATTTGTTTTATATTCCTTATTTAACATGATTCAAAAATTATTTTTTACGAAAATTTTGAAATTAAAATTTACTTCGAGTTTTGAAGTTTATAAATATAAGAACAATTTATTTACGCAAAAACTTTCAATATAATATTTGTACATACTTTGAAAATATGTTAAGTAACTCTGATTTATAAAATATTTGCATTTTGACTAAAATGTAAATATTAAATGATAATTTTCTATATGTACCATAAAAATATAGTTCCATAATGTTTTAAATTCATTATAAAGGGTTTTTATTACTAATGAATGGCCATTATGATGTTTCTTTTGATGATGTTAATGTTTTTTTTCTATATTTTTATATCTAGTTCATTTTAGTAAAAATTGTGAATTGGTTCAGTCTGGTATTTTATACTTCATATATAAAAACCGTAGTCACCCTTCGCTGTTACCATGAACGAATATTCCAGTTGAGTTTATGATGGAGAGGTCCGCGAAAAATCTTATGTCAAGAGAACACCACAATCACTTTTACAGACCTACTGCTCTGCTGGGCTCGCATGCATTGCTCTTTTCGAGGTCGCTGCCAGGTGGAAATTAGTAGAACCCCTCAATATTCTATATGATGCCCAAATACTTATTAAGGTTTGTGTTTGACCTCAGGGTGATATTGTTAATATGTCCTACTTCAATCCTTAGAGGTTGAATATTGTCCCATTTACCTATCGAAGAGCTTCCACTCGGATTCAGACCTAGACCCCCCCCCCCCTCAAAAAACAACAACAACAACAAAAAACAAACAAACAGGCATTCCCATAGTGGTGAAAAAGATATCAAAATATCCATCTGCAACGTAGATCAAAATTTAGACCAGCGCATTTTGGAGCTTTCACAGTTAGATGTTAGCAGGTCCAAAGAGAAGGTGGTGCAACATATGAGCTCGGATTTTAAATAACACTTTTCTGTCCTCTAAAGGGAGAACAACTGACCCAAAATGTAGAGGTTTTCCTCTTTGTCATTTCAAGCCATGTGAAGGCTATGCTTTCCAGAGGTGAATAGAGGTTCAAAGAATAAATATTACGCATACCACCACCTCAGAGAGTTATTGTCTTTCTCCCAGAATAACACCCCGCTATCATACGATATACAGAGATGGCCACCTTGAAATTATGATCATATTTATTTCATAACGTTATTTTTAACAGGGTGGACACTCTTCTTATCGCTCTGCTGACCACATATTCGAAGAACGTAATGACGACATCGAATTCGGTCAAAAATTACCTATTGGTGCTGCTGTCAACAAGGATGTCATAGGATCGCCTCTGGAAGAAGAACGAGACATTCTTCCTCCAAGTCCAGAGGAACAACCTAACAGAGATCCCCTTTACGTAGTACATTATGTGCCACAAGGAAAAGATGCAGCGCCAGAAACACCAAAACCACCGAAACAAGACGGCTCAGACGTGTTGTCAAAGATTCTGTCAGCTGGCAAAGGAACAGGTAAAAATGATGCATATTTGATTCTTTTTGAATATTTCAGGCACTATTTGTTGAGGAAGTAATTTTGCATATTATATAAATAATTCATAAATTTGAATTACGTGATAAATTGTTAATACAGTGCGTGCAAAGAATGTACATAAATGTGCCTAACAAAGGAATTGATCATTGAAGTGCTCAAATACACAAATGAAGAATTCTGTAAAACGCTTCAATTATATAAATTTCGGTAAATAAATATTTAGTACTTAAGAAACTCCAAATCATTTTTGATGTTATTTTTGAAAAGTTAACTTTTGTGAAAGTCAGCCTAGAAGTTTATTTTACATGAAATCGCAATTTAACACTTTCAACACAATGATATCATTTAAAACTTCAATTAAGGTTGCAAACCAGTTATGTTTTTCTTCTTTAAATTATTTTATAATAAAGATGGTCCCTAAAATTTTGTAGAAATGAAAACAGTATTCATCAAGCTAGTTAAAATTTTACTTAAAACATATTTTTTGATTAAGGGAAAAATAGAATATCAACCACGTTTAATAAGTTATATATATCCTGCTGATTTAGAAGATAGATTTTATTCAGCAACTATCAATTGTTAGAAACATTCTATGCTAAAAATATTTATTTTTCAATGTTCTGGATACTTAATATTTAATATTGAGATAAAGCACATTTTTTTTAAATCTTCATATCAAGTCAAGATATGAAAGATTCATTTGATTTAATGGATAATTCCACTTAATTTAATATTTATATAAAAAACATCTAGATTCAATTTTCGAAAAATCTCTATTAAGAGTATATAACAGAAACAGTAAATTATGGAGTTTAAGGAAAGAAGTATTAATGTATTTATTGTTTGATTTCATCATTTGTTACATGAAGGAATTTCGGGAACGGAATTAGAAGCTTCTGACTTTAACTCGAAAGCATGAATACTGATATGAAACAAATTACATTAATATATTTCTTCAATGAAAATAAATCTTCTCTTTTATGCTCTATTATTATTGATCAAGAATACTATGAATATTTTTTTGCAAAGTAGATAACAGAAATCTGTAATTTTAATTCAAATGTAATGAAAAGAAATCACACAAAATAGAGTTAATTTTGGAAAAATAAGTCTCCCACCCCCACCCCGAATTTTTTGTATCAATTTTACTCTCAAGATACTTTAGAAATTGATTTTAAGTGTCGTAATTAGGGTTGCGTGTATTTGTTATGAATCCAATAATTGAAACGTTTTAGAAAAATAATTTATTTACAATTTAACTAAAGAAATTAAACATTTGATTTTTTACTATTTCGTGCGTCAATACCCAGATGATGAGAGGCGCGGCAATTACATCACACACAGCCTCAACGGAGCCTGTAGTTTCAGATATTTGATATGATTCATATGTTTTATGATATGTATATATGATTTATGAGAGGTATATATGGTTTATGATAGGCATTCACCACATAAGTATATCATGACATTAATATTGTGAATATATTAATCATATAAGAATTTTGTTAGTATAAGGTAGTTAGATTAAGTGCAATTTTTATAGTGGGGACTTAAAATATTCATATGATTAGGAATGGTTCAAATACTCTAAAATAGTTCATGATCGCTAATTGCTATATATTTTGAGAGAAACTGTAACTGCTATAAATTATAAAATTTTAATGGAAAAAA
The DNA here is from genome assembly GCF_947563725.1 of Argiope bruennichi. Taxonomy (NCBI): domain Eukaryota; kingdom Metazoa; phylum Arthropoda; class Arachnida; order Araneae; family Araneidae; genus Argiope; species Argiope bruennichi. The sequence goes on from NC_079158.1 coordinate 82,607,023, forward strand.
TAGATGTGATTAAATGAAAAATTGAGAATAAATAAACTACCAAAAGGAATTAGTTTTTCCAAATTAGAGAATTGAATTTGAAACATACTTTTTATATTTGAAATTTTATATCTTTACAAAAAAGTAAAAAGAAAGCCTGAATCCAAAGCAGCGATGTTACCATTTAAATTAATTATTTCTTTTAATTCTTTTAAAATGAATACTGTTTATTTGACAAAATCTTGATTGTTTGATTGCAGGATGAACTATCCTCTTTTCAAAAGATTCGCTACTCTTCCGATTTCGAGCAAGTTAAATTTAGTTTTAAGATAAATACTTTCAAATAAATGTTTTGTAAAATTTTGAAGAAATTTTTGTAAATCAATTTTGGATCTCGGCTTAGGATTGTTATGAACAGCTGAGAAATTCTATTTAAATATTTTATAAAGCAATTTTAAAATGGGTAGCCACTTTTACTAACAGAATTAAATCACAAATAACATAATAATATAAACATTGCTATTAAAAATATTTGCGATTATTTTTTGCGATTGCTTTTGTTTTTGACAATTTCAATACCCTTTTTAAAAAAGGGTAATTGAAATTGCTGTATTTATTTACTTAATGTAAAGGATTTATAAATACTCTGCAAAGTCTATTAAGATATAACCCTCTTGACTTTTTTTTCTTTCAGGTAAGGGAACGCCACAATTTGTCGTCTTCGCACCTTCACCAGAAGAAGAAGATGCCGAAGATGAAGACGATAGTGCACGAGTTGCCAGAAAAAGAGTAAAGAAGAAGAAGAAAGCCAGAAAAGATGTTGTCGAATATGATGATGATGAATATGTTGAAAATAGTCAACTAAAACCGAAGGTATTTTTAAAATTTTTCCATAATATTTTTTAAAAGAAATTGAAATAAGTGCTGTTGTCGAATATGATGATGATGAATATGTTGAAAATAGTCAACTAAAACCGAAGGTATTTTTAAAATTTTTCCATAATATTTTTTAAAAGAAATTGAAATAAGTGCTGTTGTAGAAGCCTTTATCAGTAACGCAAGAAGTATTTAATGCTAATTATTTAAACTCTACATTTCAATGAATCAGTACAATACAAGATTTTGGAATTAAGAAAATGATAAAAATTAACTCGAAAATAGAGTTCCAAATAGTAAAGGTTTAACTACCATTAAAAATGGTAATATTTACCATTTGGAACTCTATTTCTCTATTTTACTACCATTAAAAATGGCAACATTTACCATTTGGAACTCTATTTTCGAATTAATTTTTATCATTTTATTAATTTTAAAATCTTGTATTATACTCATTCATTGAAATTTAGAGTTTAAATAATTAGCATCAAATAATTCTTGCGTTATTTATGTGCAATGGTCAATTTTTTTGTAATGGAAATCAATCATCTCACTTTTTATTTTTTTATTGAAGTTAAGGCGAGCAAGTCTCATTTCGAAAATATGAAAATGCATTGCAAAATAATTTTTGTTTGAATTTACGATAATTATTAAAATTGAAAATGAGTAGTTGAAATTTTAATTTTAATGCGTATAAATACAATAAAAAAAATCAAAATAATTTCATTTGATGTGGGATTTTCCCCTTTTTTTATACTTCTTGAAAACACATTAAACTCATTGGTAACAACAATGTTGCAATGAAGTTTTGCCTATTATTAAAATTGCTCTCAATTATTTCAATTTAGTATTCTTTTATTGCAGTAGATCATGATCTATCTATAACTAATGTACACAATAATACATTAGTTATTATTTCCTTTTGTACCAAATAAAATATTTTTCTTATTCAAAATTTTTGATTTAGTCGAATCCAAATACTTTTTTTTTTAAATTTTATACTACTAAGCATAAATTGATGTTTACTCCTTTATAAAGATAAGATTAATGATTTGATGAACTGTTTATTTTATCTGATGATATTAAACGCCTTCTGAAATGTATAAAATATTTTTGGACAGAGGAAATATGCGTGAATTTATGTAGTAACATAACATAATTATTCTTAACTTGGTTTCCGTAATTTAAATCTCAGACATTTCCCTTCAAAATTTGCCCCATTGCCACAGATTACAACATGCAACACTTTGCCATAACTTTCAACAACAGCAGGCAAAATTTTTACTGCCACAAACTTTGCTACACAAAATAACAGGGATTTTTAATTCACAGATTATAAAATCTTGTCTTATATTAGCATTTGATTATTAATATGAGTATTATTATTACATATGCATTCAATCAAATCAAAATTCCTTTGGCATACCAGTGAATTTTAATAGGCATCTGCCTAATTATAAACGCCAAAAAAAAAAAAAAAATGACAACCTTAATTTCAATTTGTGGTTGTTCACTAATTACTAGCTATAATAAAATAGTCATAAGATAATCAGCGATAATAGTGGTAAAATGTTATTTGAATTTTATTAGGTATTTTGCAAATACTGAAAAAGCAAATAAACAAAAAATCCATAGAATTTGAAATTAGCATTTTTTTTTTTATTCATAAACCTTTTCGTAAAACTGAATGGATACTGACTTTCCCTCGATTAACGGGCATTTGTTAAAGTATTAAGTGTACTGATGATATAAGGACACATTAAATAATTTTTTATATTAATTAACTTATCCTAAAATTTCGAAACTATTAAAAAAGATTCCCTGAATGATACATCTCAGTAACTATAACATAAATAACCAAGACATGGAAATCTGAAAATATTATAGACTTTCATTTTCAATATTTTAAAATAAAAATACATTTTTATAGTTGAACCATATAGAAATTTCAAGATGAAGATCATAAAATTCATCTATAAATTAAAAAAAAAACACAATCTAAGAATTCGACCATTTTACATTTTAGGTTGCAGCTCCAAGGCCAAGACATGGAGATTTTGAATCTTCAGAGTACCAAAATAATCATCACCAACCACATCACTTCAGTCATCAACCTCATTACTACAACAACCATAATCAACAACAGCATATGCCTTGCTGTGCTCAGCCTATGATGACCACTGCAGCACCAGGCTTAACTATACAGATGGGACAAGGTTTACCTATGAGTCCATTGGGAATGTTGAGGCAGCTACTCAGACCTAAAGTTGACCTTCGCAAGAAATTATTCTTTGGCATCCAGCTCGAAAATGGAATGGGATTTGGAGGGGAGCAACCAGCTGCTCCTGCTCAGCCAGCCCAAGGGGGTGGCGGTATGATGCCAGCTGGTGGCGGCATGGGCCAACATCAAGGTCAAGGACAACATCAAGGGATGGGTGGGGGAATGTATCGTTTCGGTTAAGTGATAAGCATCTCAATAACTGCACTTTTGTCAAGTGATGTCTCATTAAGAAAATCTCATCGATTAGGAAGTTTTAAATATGAGCATAGCTCTATTTTGATGAAGAGAGCGTTCCTCTTTAAATCAATTGTTTCAGTTTTCATAGAAGTGGAATTGGGAAGGGTAGGTTTATTTGTTAAACGATTCAACTGAGAAGTAAACCTCTTATTATCATAATCATTGGGGTTTCATATTTGCATTTTAAATCAATAAAAAGAACATTCTTAATTTCAGTTATTAGTTAGTAATTGAGTTTTTGCATGATAAAGCCTTTTGAAATCGAAGGCATCAGCCAACTTATCATTTATATTTTATTACATATTTATAAGTAAATAGAAAAGTATATAAATATTATGATGATTTAAATTATTCTTTGACAATTTAGATTTAATGTCTGAAAAAATCCCTGTAAAACGATTAGCAAAAATATACAGCATTATTAATAAATAAATGAGTTATTTTTATAATTTTAAGTATATTTTTGAGAATCAATGCTAAGAACAATTAAAATTCTATTCTTATCCAGGTTCATGATTTCCATTTAAAAAGTGTTCAGTAAAACAACTTTTTCGATTTTTTAAAAATTATAAGAAAATTTTTCATCTTGTTAATAATTTGACGACACGGTGGTACTTTAGAGTTTTGCATTTTCTCGAGCTTTTTTAACTGATTTTGAATTCTGCATTGGTTGCAATTAAATTATGAAACTGGGAGAATTATTATGGAATTTATTGAATATTAACTTAACTTCTTTTATTCTTGACTACTTCAAATTATTCGATTTTTTTGTATGCTTTGCAAATGTTTTGACTTAAATCAATAAGCAGCAATAAAAGTCAAAAAGCAGCAAAATAAAAAAAAAAATTAATATCACAATTTTTTTATTACAATTAGCTTAATATAATTTTTCGTATCAAAATGGGTTGTTTTAGAAGTTTACTTACCTATTTAAAATTTCATTAATGAATTTTATATCTTTATATATAAACTGGATTTTATATCTATGGATCCAAATCTACTTATATCCATTATATCCAAATATGGATTTTATATCCATTAATCCCTGCCCATTTTTATCCATTATATCCTTCAATATGGTTTTTACATCCTAGGAATAATTTTGAAAAATTAAGGAAGAAAGCTAATGTATTTTATTTGCTTTAATCATTTTAAATTTCACATTCATATGAAGAATGGATTCATAAGTAATTTTTTTCTGAACAAAGATTGTGATATAAATATTTATCTAGTCGTTCAGTGCATACAAAAATAAATGATCAAATCCTTCAATAAGGGGAAAAATTATCTTGCTAAAAGTTAAATTGGAATGAATTTATTTATGTAAAGGGACTTAGTTTACAAAATGACTTGTTTTGTTTTAAAATGCAAAGAAATCCATCAGTTCGTATAGTTTAAAAAAGATTTATGCTATCATTCATTATTATGATGAACAAACCACATCTGCTTTAATATTTTTCAGTCAATTCTATATCTTTCGCTTTATTTGTAATTTGTTTGGTTGCTTTGGTTTAACATGGGAAATTTAGGATTTTAAACTTACTTAAATGCTGGATGTTAGAATCTCATTTTACTCACTGGTTGAACACAAACACACATTTTTCATATCATATCATACAAAAACGTTTTTTAATGATATTATTTAGTATTTAAAGATTTTTTTTTTATTAAAGTTGCTTGCTATGAAGGTTATGGAAACTTTCGAGAATGCCAAAGAATGCCTTTTTATGTTTTTTATATTTTATATGTTTATCAGAAATAAAGTATATTTATTTACCCCAAAGTGTGTTATTTATTTTCTAGAGTATTTAATAATAAATAAAATGATAATTTCAGATATCTGTGTCGGTTAATATTTGTATCAATTATAAAAACAGTTTATTATTTGAATATCTGACAGACATGCTTTATGCCAAAAGAGTATGTGTAATGTAGGAATACATAATCAATTATTCCCAAGGAATGTAAGAAAAATATCATTATGGCATATAATGTTACATAATATTCTTCGAATTCTTGAAAATGATTTTTAATCTAATATATAAAAATGAAATTTTGTTTGTTATAGTACAGTTATCATAGTAGTCATAGTTTGTCATAGTACAGTTATTATATTTAATGTATAAAAACAAATGTTTGTTTGTTCGTAATTTATGCTATCCCTCACTTTTCATTCGATTGCGATACAACTTTGTCAACTTATTGTTTGCACTTGCGGAAGGTTATAGGTATAGTACAGTTATTATATCTAATAAATGAAAAAGAATGTTTGTTCGTATTTAATGCTCAGCAGTATCATTCATTCATCCGATTTCTATAAAAGTTTGCCAACTTATATCTTGCACTTGCGCGAAGGTGATAAGCATAGTATACTTACTAAATCTAAAGTAAAAAAAAAAAAATAGAATAAATATTATTTATACTTTTAATTTATATATCGTTCAATTTCAACGAATGTATTAATTGTCGACAAGAAAATAAATATAATTCATTCTATCATTCCTAATTAAACAAAATAGCTATTTCAAATTTGAAACGATATTTCCAAAATTATTTCTTCTGAGGTAGCAACGCACCTTGCACCAGCTAATAAATAAATGCACTAATTTCAAAAAATAATTTCAAAAGTACTTAAGTCTTATATTATGCAATATTTTAGATAATTCGTCTAGGAGCTCTAACTCTTCTGCTTTATAAAAAAAATTAAAAATCTTATTTAAAGTTTAGCTATTTAATTTAAATTACACAAATTAAAATAGTATTACAGTACATTGATTTAAAAATTACTTCTGTGTGAGAGAAATGTAATAAATAAAATATTCCATTTATTAATTAATGTTCAAAATCGAAAACAAATTTCGAAAGACCACTCCTCGAAACATTTTCGCATACTTCCCTCTACAGACCTTTTCTCAGTTCCCCTACATAAAATGCCATGCAAAAATACTTTGCATTGGCGGAAAATAGTTACAAAATACAAATCGTTGGCCTGAATCCAGTATTTTTACTGAATCTGTTTATGAATATGTGTTCTGGAAGCCTTTATTTCCACTCGATTGAATACCAAGATTTGACACAGAACTAAAGTTATAATCACAAAATCACTTATCGAATTTCATTGGCTTAAATTATAACCTTTAAAAGCATGCGAAAGTACAAACTGGCAGAAAGTCAATCTTCAACTGATTTGGTTTCAAAATTTATAAGAATACATATTTTAGATATTAAATCTATTAACCAAATTACACTTATGTAACTTTTTTCGTTTGGTAGTTATCGTATTACCTCGCATTTGAACAGCCAGATAGACATATTTCCTCTGAATGAAATTTGTTCAAAATTAGAAAGAAATCCATAAATTCATTCCAAAGTCCATATACTAGATTTCATCTATCTAGCTTAAAGCAGTCTTAAAATATTGTATTCACAAATAGACGAAAAGTTAAAAAAAATGTGTTTATTTGGATTTAGGGAGATTTGAAATATGGGATATTCATCAAAATTTCAAATTTGAATCTTTTAACGATTACAATATTTTTTTTTTTTTTTTTTGTACTTCGCATATAAAATTAAAATGCTGAAATTGCACATGCGCTTCATTTCATGAGCAAAATTTTATGCAGAAATTAGTAAATGCTAGAAGTAAATGGTTTTTAAAGATATTTATTGTTCTCAATAATAAATCATTCAAAAGTTATTAATATATTTTAGTAATTACTTCTAAATAATAACAATTTAAAAATAATGAATTTTGACACAGATTGTTGTTTGGATATATAATAGAATATCTGAGACTCCATTTTGTTTTAGTAATCCGTATAAACAAAACTTAGATTGAATTTAAAATGTTACTTTATATTTTAAAATGAATTTCAAAGCAAAATATGGTAATTAGTTTGAAAGAAGTATGGATTGATTTAATTTTGCCTTCAGAATATCTCATTTTTCAAACATTTAAAAGATATGAATATTCATAATTATTTTAAAATTAACGTTTCCTATGAAATTCACGCAAATTAAACAATAAGCTTCAGAGATTTTTAATTTATTTGACGTTGATTATTTCAATTTTGTTCCTTTCAATTATTAAGGCAAATTCTTTCAAAAATTAGTTATAATGATCCTATTAGTAATCAAATGATCTTATCTCAAATTAAGTCAAAGTGTTAATTACTTTAAGAATATTTTGGTGTGAATAAATAATTACCCAGATTTCCGTTTTAAGAGTGTTTCGTTAACGAGTTTCAATTTTTGAAAAGCATCAAAAATAATGTCGGATATCTAATTTATTCAACAGTGGAGATGTCTGAATGTTGCTTGAAATGTAAGTAATTTTAATTTATTTCTTCGTATTGATAAATTAAATCCTTAAATTGAAGGATTTTAAGTAGAAAAGTGTAATTACAAAGAGAAAATTAGACAATTGATGAACAGACTTTGCTTGTAATTAACATACCTTAACAAGCATTCATTTTGTTGTTGAAGATAATTGTGATAGTTTAAAATTGGTTTTGTTTGCAGTGTCTGATTAGCAAAGTCAGAATAAATTGGATTTTAAAAATAAATAAATTTGTGACCTAAATAAAGTCATCATTAGTTATTTAAAACTGCAGAAAATTCAAATAAAGACTTGTTTAATTACATTGAGATTCAATTATATTTGCATCCAAAGATATTCTGAATATATACTTGGTATTCCAAAGATTTGTTTTTATAGAATGGAGAGAATAATCTTCAACCATATCTTTTTGAGTTTTAAAATTATAATTGAAATTATTTTGTATTTGATACCTTTGGAGTATGCATGAATGAGAAGTCGCCTGTTAAGTAAGAGGGTTCTCGCTTTCACAAAAGATAAAACAACGCTCATGCAGTCCTATTGGCCAAATCTCTATGTCTGATCATGCTTTCTATAAGTAGTTGGTGCATAGGCTCGTGATGGCTATTTTGTGATTTTGGAATCTTTATTATTAGCAGCTTCAGGTCTACTCAGGTATGCCACACCGCTTGCTTTTTATTATATAAACTCTGTTTGGGAGTAACATAAGAACTGGAACGGGTTTCTAAATTTTGAACCTTGGTCAGAAGACGAGGACAGCACCTGAATTGGAATTCTCCTGCCCAAATTTCTGCACTATACTAACGGAATGATGATCAGATTTAATGTGAACCATTTCCACTTAACTGGAGGATCTTCAGACGGGAAGGGTTTCAGAGTCAGTTTAAGAGGCCACGACTTTATCAGCAGGCTACCGCACTTTGCAACCTGGAATGCTAGGGAGAGTTTATTTCTTATGAATTATTTTTAATATAAAGCTGAAATATGCTATATAGATGCAGAAGAGAGTGTCATTCTTGTTGAAATTGTTTTGATTTTCCAAAGTAATTTAAGTAAGTATAACTTTGTATGACAGGTAATTTTTTGTTGAATGGAAATTTATCGCACCGGGTATTTTAAAATTGTTTATTCGAACGCTTATTGTAAGTAAAAAACCTGACGGAACCATAAACATATAGAAATCTGAAACCTAAAGCATCCCAAGAAGTCGACAGGCTCTACGAGAATAAGTAGAGATTTCATTATTTATCAATGGGATGAGCAATTTTTTATAGGTCATAGTATTATATACATTTCTCTCATAGCATGAAAAGAATCAACATATGAACTCATTACATGGAAACTAATTCTAAGTAGGATTGAGAAAAAGTGCATAAGTTGGAGTCTGATTTCGCATTTAAATAATGCGAATATTAATTGTTAGGGTTGTGAAAACTGTTGTTTGGATAAGGAAAGTTGTTTTCAAATATATCATTACAAAATAAGTACAAAAAAAAGCAAAAAAAAAAAAAAAAGATTTACACAAAGTAAGTTCGATTCTACCAAGTTTCATAAAATCTACTAAACTCATTTGACAAATAAAATATCTTTTTTTCTTACTAAATTTTTTTTTCATGTAAAATTATATAAATTTTATTCCTTACCTTTTAGTCAAAATACGTTTCTAAATAGAGTCTACTGTCTCTATAATTTTTAACCCTTTTTCAACCGATCTTCTATTAAACTTATAATTGCCATTTATTCTACGGCTGACACGCCATCTTCTGTAATCGTGATATGCCGATGCATCTTTGTGCAAAAATATTCGTAAAATACAGTGATTTGTAAATTGCAAATCACTATGAGCATTTGATTTGGCTAAATCAAAATATTACTGGCATTGTTATTGCCAACTTCCAATGAATGAAATTAACAACTTCTCTTTTACCAGGGATTTGGTCTATTTCTGCGATCGTTTCTGTCTCATAAAAAAATAGGAAAATTTTCCTATACGAAGTTATACAAAGAGAAAGAAGTGTAATTGTCGAAAAATTCGAATTCGAGATTCTGATGAATCTTCACTTTTCATACCTCTATAAGTTCGAAAAATACATTTTTGAAATTATACTTGTCTGTTTGTTGACATGATAAATCAAAAACGATTTTAATTTGATAAATGAAACTTGATATATGGATTCAACACGAAATTTATAGATTTATCACAAATTTTGAACGAAATCCATTCAGAGAAATTTTGTCTGTCTAGCTATCCGATTGCAACCGAACACAATGACCAGAAGAAAAGAAAGAGCTAAACAGATAAGTTAAGCATCTAAAATGTCTATTTTAAATGCCTAAATCTACATTTTAGATGCTCAGATAAAAATTTGCAATGAAATCCGCCGAGGTCTTTACTGCCTGTCTTTCAGTATTATTGCATGCAAACCGTCACACGATTACTCAGATGTGGATGTAAGCGTGATGCTCAATGACTAAAATTAATGATAAGTGATCTTATCATATTGCAATTGTAGTTCTATTCCCAATTTTGATTTCATTTGGACAGAAAAAAGCCACCAAAATACATATTTGTGTTACGTCAAAATACGTTTGTGAAATTCAATCCCCCCCAAAATAGCACGCTAGATTCAATGAAAGCATTACATTCATGCCAAAGATCAATATTTCGCAATTCTTTTTCACAAATTTCGTGCAATTAATACCCAAGTACCCCTTTTTCTACAAAGCTCTCAACTTTCAAGTGTGAGTCTCTGAAACTAAAACTCTTAATTTTCGTGGCGTTTACGGCCTTGCTCAAGGTCCCACAATTTTATGAAAGGGTAGGGAAGGGAAAGACATTTTTATCAAAGAGTATGCAAGAAAGTTTTCGACTGTCCACTTCCATTAATTATTTATATTATTTCTTTTTCTTATTTCCGAGTTTTGCATTTGATATATGTTCTCAAATGTAAAGTATTCGAAACGGATAAGAGGAAAAACAAATCCTAAACTTTTTATTCGTATAAGTCGACCTATGCTTACAGAGATTTACAGAGATGCCACGTTAGTGTCGCGGAACAGTCAGTTGTATATCTGATGCAGTGCAGAGTTCACCACATAGATTAAAGGATCACACCACTTTAAACGCAGAACTTTCAAGCAAGTCTTGAGACATCAGTAAATGTGTTCCTCAAATAATCCAAGAATATATTATTCCAATTAATATAACCGTATAATATTTGTGCTAATACTTATGAAACACCCTGCAAAAACAACAACAACAATAAAAAAACCCGTTTGAAAGAAGTATTTTAAAAAATGGCAATAATAATAATAATGCAACCAATTCTTTTAGAGGGTGTAGAATAATTAGTTGCTTATTCGGCTGTTCATAAGTATTATAAATGTGAAAAAATTAAGCAAGAAGATAATGCAAATACTTTTTTGAATATTAGGATGAACTTGCAAAAAGCAATTACAAGAACTCAGCTACATGAAAAACTAGTTGTTTAATAAATTGCTCAATAGAAAACTAAGAAAACTCAAAAATATAAAATTCTTTATGTAAATTTAAAAATATAAATTTGCCATGTGGGTATACAAAAAAGAATATAGCATATTTTTTGATATGTTATTTTTTTAAAATATGGTTGCGATTCTTAGAAAACCTGGAATCGGAAACTGGATTTTGTAAGGTATCTGAGCTTAAAAATATGAAAAAATACGTTCCAAAAATTTTCTTGCGAATTAAATTTTAGAAGTCTTTATATATCTTAAAAATATTTTCTGTTATAATTTCTAATGAAAAAGGGAAAAGGTGTCTATTCTGACTAAACTTTTATGAATGCAATACCAAAATCGACAAACCAAGAATCACTAACTTTGGAGCAGATAATTTTGAGCGAGTAGCTGAAAGGGAGCATATAAATGCAAATTTCTGCGAGTTTTATCATTTAAAGAAAACTTTATTATTTTTGTCAATTACTTTCGATGAAATTAATTTCATTAAAATTATTTTTATACCATTCTAAAACGAAAAAAAAAAAAAACATAATTGACACGATGATATTTGTTTGAAGGTCCCACAAAACTTAATGAAATTGAAATAAATTGAAAACGTCTTTTTCATTTATCGGCTAAAAAAAAAAAAAAAAAAAAAAAAAAAAAAATTAAAAAAAAAAATGCTGTAACGGAACAGTCTTTAAAGAATATTGTTCAAATGCAAATCATCAGAAGATCATCAGAGCTGAATGAAAATTTTTGGTAGATTGGAGTTTGAATGAAAGAGGAGATTTCCATTAACACGTGCATCTTTCCACTAATAGTGCTCTCGAAAAATTTATTTTTGTCGATAATACTTCTATCTTTTACATGATTATTCTTTAATAACCTGTGAAAGTATCATTAAACAAAATAAATTTCTATACCTTTAATAATAGAATATTTTTTCCTCATTAATTTTCATCTGAACGCTGCGTATTTTGCTCAATATTATAGAATTTCTAAATTTTAAAAATACAATCGAATCAATCAATATAAATAATACCTTATACCTCAGGAAATAGAATACTACAAAAATAAAATAAATAAATATCTTTTAAAATGTTATTTAATGATATTTTATTCTTTTAATTTATCGATTATTAATAATGCTACAAATCCTAATTTTTGAACTCCTCTTTCTAATGAGTAACTGAATTACAAAAATTTTTCACATATTTACATAAAATTAAAATAAAGCATTTTTTACATTTTCTACTAAATTTATTTTGTATTTTTAAATGCTCAGATGTCTTCCATCTTATATCAAGAAAAAGTAAAATTTTTAATAAAACATAGAAAATTAACATTAAAATATTAAATATTAAATAATATTATCGTCTTAATATTTATTACATTTTTCTTTTTAAATGAAGATTAATAAACTATGGAATAAATAAATTTATAGTTACAAAAAGAATAATTATTCATTTCGACACTTTTGCAGGCATTTTTATGATTTATCTGATTGCAAAAAAAAAAAATTAATCATGAAGATATTAATAGATTAATTCATGAAATAAAAAAATAAACAAAAATATTTATTATATTATTATAATTATAATATTATAATAATTATTATAAATAAAAATTGATAATAAACTAAAAACATGTGCAACATGATCAATTAAATGCAAACGATAAAAGTATTTAATTAAAAGCAATTATCGTATTTTTAATTAAACAAACTTCTGTCTACTGTAACTTATTTTAAATTGCAACCAAAGTTTTTTGCGAACTTTCTTTGTCTTCACTTGTTAAGCGTATTTCGCTGAAACATTGCAATTCAAAGAAAGGATATATTCTTCATGTTGCTTCCTTTATGCTAAATAGGAACAACAAGTCCTTTTTAAAAGAAAACATCCATTTGGAAAATATGAGAGTCTATAAAAAATGCTTCTGTTTCAGAGAATTAACAAATTATTCTAGAAGGGAACGACACGAACTTTTGTTTTCGGTTTCACGTCAATGAATCTCGATTAGAACTGATTAGATACTATCGGTTTTAGTTTTTCATACAAATCTATTTACATTTCAAACTTTTCCTTAAAATGATACCAACCCATATAAACATACCTTTAATTGCATGGATAGGTTTCAATCTAACAAATTTACATCTCTCTCTTTTAAACAAAAAGTGAATTTACGGATTATTTAATGAACAAAAGAATGAAATGAACCACATCAAGAAGATTGACGCAGAAAAGTCCAAAGGGGTATAACTTTTTCAAATTACACTATTATAAAATGTTTAAGTCACAAGCTGGTGAAATAAATCTTTAAGTAATGTAACCTGCAAGCTTAACGTTTGACCTTTAACGAAATATTTGAAAGGAAGGTGTAGTAACCTGAGTGACGAAAGATTTTTTTAAAAATTTTAGTAATATCCCATTTTAAAGCATCACTAGGACCTTTTTGGACGGACCACTCCCCTCTCCAAACTTCCACACCATACCAGCGGAAGGAGGCTTGGTCCCGACAGATTTAATCCGCTTACAAGATGGATCCTGATCCAGGATCCCAGATCCTCTTACAGGATGGAATCGACAACCCGGTTCTATGGTGGGATCTTGGATGGCGAACTCAAGGAAGCTGTGAAGGATTAGGTCTCGTCACAGCCACAGGAATTCTGTAAACAAGGAATCCTTCGACTCGTTAATCAATGGGATCGTTGTGCTCAGATCTATGGTGTATACCTTGAATAAAGTCTTCATTTATACCCACAGTGACGTTTCGTGCCTTTTCATTTGAACACCCCTTGTAGTTAAAAATGATGTATTTAGTAAAAAAAAGTACTTGAAAAAATATTTAGCAGAAAGAAAAGCTTTAAAAGATCTCTTTCTGTGCTCTAAAAATAGTAATCATTAAGTAATGAATAAAATAATTTAAAACAGCCCTAGAAATGTTTTCAACAGAGTTTTGAGGCTCTCTTTAGGAAAAAAGTAGAACGTTGAAACGAAAGAAATTAAATGATAAGAGATACTTGTTTGGAAACTGAAATAAACATAATAACTTATAATGATGTGATTTTTACTTATTACTTTTACATGTCGTAAAAGAAATAATATTATTTTTGAAAAGATGAAAATAATTCAAAGATGAAGTGGTAACATACTTGTTAAAAACTTTCCACTTTACAAACAAAGTCCAAAAGGGAGAACAATTTATTTTAATAATCCATCCTTCAGAATAGGCTTCAACAAACTTTTAAGGAGCTTCAATAAGTCTCACAAATTATTACATAAAATAAATACTATATTTCTAAGTTCTTGCTCTATAAACTCTGTAATAATTGCCATCTATTTCTTTTGAGTTAGCTGTATTTTGTTTTACATTTTACTTGCAGTTACATTTTGATTTCATTATTTAAAGCTTGCATGAGCCGGCGACCTGGCCTCGACGTAGCGTGTCTTCTCCCGAATCGGGGCGCCGCTGGTTCGAGTGCGGATTCCGGCATGGTTGTTCTTTACCCTGTGTTCTATATGTGGGGTGTGTGAATGAGCTCCCATGTAAGAAGGGGGTTGTGCAAGCGATTGTGTGTGCTACGATATATGGGTGAGTGAATGAAATGTACGAATGAAGTCAGCCCCGTAAAAAGGGCTGTGACGCATGAGTAGTTAAAACTGACTCTTAGCCCTAGACGCCGCTACTGAAAACAAGAGACGCTTTCTGGGCTAAAAATCGCTGAGTCCTTCAACGGGCTTGTCTATGACAAGTGTCATAAGAAATAACACAACAACAACAGCAAGTTTATGTGAAACTTTTAAGACCAAAGCTAATTTTGTTCCCTGAATTTTATCTTGTTAACAATTTAACGGTTGTTGTAAAAATTGTTCTTATTTTTTTCCGAATTCATCTGTAATTTTAAACCAATTTAATCACAAAGTTTTGATCATATTCAAGTCGAACAACTTAGAAATATTTTCGAAAGTTTTTCCATTGCTTTTAGATTTATTTGGCAAAAGCAGTTTATTTTATTTTGGATAATATTTTGTTGGAAAGGTTACTTCAATTTGGAAATTATTACGTAAAATATTTTATGGTTGAAAATAGTCATAATAGTTTGTGGCTTGAATAAAAAAATCGTATTAGATAATTTTTAAATTAAAAAAAAACCTGTTTTGAAAAGAAATAATTTTTGTAAATTTTCACTATTTCTTTTTAAAAAAAAAATATTTTTATTTTCTCAAATGCATAGTTTTAGCTAACCGGAGATATTGAATTAAGTGTTAATTTAAATTCGATTTTTCTTAATTTAAAGAAGTATTTTTTGAAAAACAGTTAACATCTGACAATGAAACACTTTATCCATTGAAAAGATTAATTTCTTGCATTTGTAATATAATTTTTCTTTAAAAAAATTAAATCAAAGAATGTGATTGCAATTTTTTTGTTTTATTGGAAAAATTTCTAGAAATATTTTAAAAAATAAATAAATGCTAAGCTATTTGTTTTTTATAAAAAACATAATATCTATAAACCTTTTATTAAAATTAAAACTTAATTTGCACTGCTGATATGAACTTGCATAAAAACTTGCAGCAGTTAAATATGGTTCATATTTATGTCATACTCCAATTTTATGATAAAAAAATATCATACATTTCATTTTATTTAAATATCTTTTTGTTTGAAATTCTTAGACTGTTTATCGTTTAAAATTTCGAGGAAAGTGATTAAGTAGAAGATAGCTTCAGGTAAATGAAGACGAGCTTTCCATAAGAATGATTTCAAGTGGTTGAATTAATACTTCAACTTATTTCTGAAAAGATATATATGTTATTTCAGTGTTAAATTTATATTCTAGTTATATTCAAACTTCTAGAAAATTCGAAAAGAATTGATAATATTTATCCTTTTTACCATTTACTACTCTTTTAGCTAGAGAACTTTTCCAACTTAGATGGAAAGATAATCGAAACGTTTTGCTTCAGCAGCTGTAACAGTGATTATCTTTTTTTAAATCTATTATATTTCCTTGTTTTGGTAATTTTTTAAAATTATTTTAATTTTTTGATAAATATATTCAATTTATTCTTTTCAAGGATTTTTATAAAATAGTTTTCAATAGTTTTAGAACATTGAGTTCTTTATTAGAATGATTTGAAATTGTTGAATTAATACATCTCACATTTTTCTAAAAAAGATATACGTGCTTCTGGGTTTAAATTTATATTCATGTTCCTCAAACTTACAGAAAAATTCGAAAAAAAAAAAATGGTAATTTTTATCCTTGTTGCCATTTACTACTCTTTAAACTAAGAGTCCTTTTCCAACTTAGATGGAAAGGTAATCGAAACTTTTTGCTGAAGCAGCTATAACAGTGATTATCTTTTCTTAAATCTATTATATTTCCTTGTTTTTTTGACATTTAAAAAATATTTTAATTTTTTGATACACATATTCAAATTAATGCTTTCAATAACATTTTAAAAATATATCTATTATAAAAAAAATTGTTAAGAACGTTCTTTAAATATAATTTGTTTCTTATGGATTCCTTTTTAAATTTCAGTTTGAATTTTTGATTATATCTATGAACTTCTGAATCTATCTATTCTATCAATATATATATTTAGATTTTGAACATTATTGCTCTACCTGACCTGAATATTGATTTTTGCTTCCAAAAGTCCAACTTTTTCTTCTTTAGTAGTTGCAAAGATTTTAAAAAGATAAATGATGTCATAAATTCAATTTTACTTATTTTAATATATTCCTATTTATTTTCTTAAAATTTAAGTAGCTTGTAATGTATCAAAATTCAGAGGAATGTTTTTTAAACGAAAAATTCATATTATTCCTTTAAAATTATACATTGTTTATGCCGTAATTATTATGAATGTTAATCATTATCAGTATCAAAATAGTTAATGCAAGCTTTTGTTATATATTAAAAGCGTACTTTTGCCTAATTAAACATGAAAGTTTAGTCAAATTAGGCAGAATAAATATCAAAATTAAGCTTCTTTTATTAACAGCCTTGCCTGATACCCTTAAGAGAATTTTTCATTTTTATTATCTATATTTTTATTTTCTTTTTCAAGTAGGCTTTTCTTACAATTTGTGAACATTAATTGGAAACATTTTTTTTTTGCTACTTCTTAGGTTTTTTTTCATTTGTGTAATAAGCAGAAAAAAAAATATTTAAGCATATAATAACTTTATACTTATAATTAGTTTCCTTATAACAAAAACAAGTTTAACTAAAGGGATACTCTTTTCATCTAGCCTTTATTCTTTATTTTTTTTTTTTTTTGAATCTAGCTGCTTTTTGAAAGAAAGTTTTTTGGTGAAAGCGAGAAATTTAAATTAATATCTTACTTTCTTTTATCTGTTGAACAGAAATTAAGGAGATAATGGATAAAAAAATATAGTAAAATTTTTTCTTAAATTTTCTATTTTTTACTTGATGATTACCAGGATGTATTAATCTGAAAATTGTATTTTAAGGTATCACGAAGATTTTCAAGCTTTCGGAAAAAAGTCAAAATATGTCCGTGGCTTCAAACAATTTGACAGATTAATCTTGATGTTTTATTAGTTCGCTAAAAGAATTATCTCAGTTTTAAAGAAATCTTCTGTCTGAATGAATTGACGATAACTACTACTAAGTTTCTTTTTTCAAAATTGCTTGAGACAGATACATGCAGAATTAATCATGCAGGATTAAAGGAAAAAGTATCTTAGGACAAACTGCATCCATGTATTACTTAATATCTGAGAAGACAATTGACGTATCATAATTGTGTATTTAACAACCAGAAAGCAAATCAGGATATTTGCTTTTGTTATTACATGTTTTGGTGTTGCTATTAAGAAAAAATAAAAGCCACTTTATAGTAAATAAATTTGCTGTAATCAATACTTTGATTATTATATTTGCAGTTGAAGTTTTCGTGCTTGATGTGAGGTTGAATTAAATTTTTGAAATATATTAAATATATTAAGTATATGAAAGTATATTAAGCTTTACTGTAAAATTAAGCTTTTCCTACCTTTTTTTTTCGCAAAATATGAAATAGCCTATGATTAACTTTTTAACAGAACATTTATTTAATGAAATAATTTCTTACCAATTTTTAATATTTGAGGCTGAAATTACTTTTCTTTATCGGCATATTTTTAAACAAAATCGGAATTCTTGACATATTATTCTAAATCATCAACTATTTTTTATTTATAAACATATAGTTATTATATAAATTTAAATTCAATAATCATTGTGATGAATTTGTAATTTTACTTCATAGATAAATCTGTCGATTATGAAAAACAAATATATGTGAAATATTTTAAATTCACTTAAATCTGGCATATCTTTTTGGACATATAAAAAAAATTTCTTAAAAATTTTTTAGGATAAAAAATTTTTTAAGAATATAACACGTGCATAAGCATGCATTTTCTAGTAAGTTTTCGGTAATCTAGGTAAAAATAGTGATTTTTTAAAATACGTAACAGTTTTAAATTTACCAAAAATTCTTAAAGAATTTACGTTCTTCTTGATATTTAATCTTAAAAAAAGAAATAATAAAGAATAAATAATTAGTTAATCCAAATTCTCCAAAAAGTAATTATTAAAATTTCCTTTCGAATCTGGTCGTTTATGATGACACCTTATTTTTCGACTGATTCTACTCAGCATGATTTTTCCTTCAGCTGATAATTTTTCAAATTCGCTCGATTTTTATTATTACTGGCGACATCTGGTGATAATTGTTAGTACTATATATTATATATAAAAAATATCATGTAATCCGAGTGCTTGTTCTCTAAATTCACTGCTTAACTATTTTGAAAATATCTTATAAATGATTAAAAAATATTTAAGAATTTAAAAATATTTTTAATTGATTAAGGTATGTCCAATATTAAATGAAATGATAAAAAAAAGAATCCTCTTCCACAATTTTTTGAAGTGTTGCTCAAAAGCATTATTATGTTTGTAATTTTGATTCAACTTACTCTTAAACTAACTTACATAGAGACATTTTGTTTATGTAAATAAAACCAAACTATCTACATTTTTGTTGTCCAGATCAAAATAGTTAAAGATGGTTTTGTTTTTTAGATTTTGTCCAAAAGTACAAAGAAGCAAAAGAAAGTTCATATTAATGGTGTCATAATGATTAATTTAACAATTGATTTTTTAATTAATTAGCAACATATTTCTATTACGCATGTGCAAAAGAAAGGAACAAACAACATGTGAAGCCTAGGATTTTTTATATCGTACTTTAAATTTTCCAAGACTTAGGGAATAGAGAAAATTAAATAAGATTTCTGTTATCGCATTGATGTTGAATTATTGACTTGAACTGTTTCGATGTTTCCTGTCATTTAAAAATTATCTCTTAACTTCCGCACTTGTTTTTAATGATCTAGAAAAATTGTAACTCACTTCTGGAAACGATTAATTCCATAATTCATATTTAAGCTGTCACTCACAGTGTTTAGTTGAATTTTGGGTTATTCTTGAAAACTTTTCAAAGGCGTTTTAAACACAAAACACCTTTCTAAGATTTTAAAAAATATATTGAGAGTCTGTCTAATTTTTTTATAAGTTTGAAGATCTTAAATTCCTTTGTCGAGATAGATTTTTTTTCATTTTTCATACAAATTAATTTGCAAACAAGTAAAGGAAAGAAAATGTTTTAATGAGATTTTTGTGATAAATGATTAAATATTGAACATTTTATTTGTAGTAGAAAGGGATCACACATCATGTCCCTCCAAAAGACTGAAAAAAAAACACACACATTTATGTTGTTTTTTTATTATTATTAACCCTTTGCAGTCGGATGGTGCCTCTCAGGCACCATTCAAGACGGTGCATCATTTTGACTTTTTATTTATTTATTTTTCAATTTTGATCATCAAAAAATACCTACAGAATGGTAAAAAGATTTAAATTAATTTTTCGAGGAAATTCAACTTAAAACAATTATATATATATATATATATATATATATATATATATATATATATATATATATATATATATATATATATATATATATATATATATATATATATATTTAGGTACAATAAACAAACCTTTGTATTAGATGAATAATTTTGCATAGAATTACTTTTCCGAGTGCAACGGGTTAAATTTGCTTCTTTAAAGACTAGGGAGAAAAGACAAGAAGAGTTAATACTGTGATTGACAGAAAAAGATCACATCATATGTTCCAAACATATTAACTGATGAAAAAATATTTATATATATATTTTTTATTATAACCTTCCCATTAAAGGGATTTTCTATTTTATGTTTTCACCTTTCATAAATGTAAACATTAATTACTATACAAATCTTGAAATCACTTGTAGTTTTATATTTTTTGTAATGCTAAGAATGAAATATTCACTTGGTTACCCAGTTATTGTTTGGAATGTTAATGTAAATTTAATTCATAGAATTTATTGTTTAGATTTATTTTATTTCCATTGACAGTGTAGTTTTTTCATTTCATATTTTAAAAGACTATATATTGGTATAACTAAATAAAACAACGACATGCCAAACTGATGCCAAACTGACAAAGCCAAAGGTAATGAATTATTTTAGTGAATTTTATCTGGCTTTCTATGAAAATGCACCATGACAGTGAAGCAGGAAATTTTATGGAAAAACTAAGCATTCTGTTAAAAAAAATTAAATAATAAAAAAATAAAATAAAAAATAAATAAAAATAGAGTGAGACATTTTTCTGGGGTAAGGAACTGGCTTGAATGATTGGTGATTTTAATATGTTATTACAGTCTTCTTCATTTATGCGGCAATAGAAATGAAATAAGTTTATCCTGACTTCACTTCTAAGCTAGCTTCTAGAGCTAATTTTCGTTGTAAAATGTCCTAATTTACAAATAACTTTTTAAAATTTTTGATGTAACTTAAATCTTTACACATAAATTCGGTAGGATAGCTGAAAATGTTTCGCTTTAAAAAACCCCTAAATAACTCATTGAAAAATTTAAATAAATTTCCATTAAAAAATTAAATAGATACATTTCTTATGCAATGTGTATAATCAATTTATAAATTGTATAATTTATTTAGAACAGTCGCTTTCAGAGACCAGCTGGTTCGATGGAAATAATGGTAGTTAAAATTTTCAATTAAATATTTTATCCATCAGTAGGTACTCAACATTTTAATAAAACTTATCTTAACAGTAATTGTCTTGACAGTGCTTTTAATATAACGGTTTTAAAATTCAAATTTTTGAAAGTTCCATAATTTATACTATTTTGGAAGCCTTATTATGCATTCCACTTATTTTCTATTAGTTCCTCTGAAATTCGCAAAAATTAATATACCTTGCTATTTTTGGCTTTTCAGAATCCAATATAATTTCTAACCAAAAACAGTAAAAAATTTGGCATTTTTCTTCATGTTAATAATAATTTAAATATCAATTTAAATCTTTTACAGATTCTTCTTAGAATTAAGTAAATACTGGGTGATCCAAAAGTCAGTAGACGTTTTAAAACAGTATAATTATGAAACTTTTTTTTACAATAAAACGATGCGATTTGCACAGAAATGCTCAAAAACATGGATGATTCTTATTTATAATGAAAAAATTTAATTTATATTATTTACATTTTTTTAATAAAGGGTGGCACTGAAGTATAATTCATGGATTATAAAAGTATAATACAGTTCATTTTGATCAATAAAAGTGTTTCAGTATTACAATGTTTCCCACCAGTGAGAATTACAGCCGTCAGGCGATTGAAGACATCTGCAGAGCATGAAAAATAATTTCACATGGTATACTTGACCCATGGGGGCGTATAGAGGCTTTTAACTGGGTCAAAGATGTTGACCAATCTCTATACGCACGTAAATTCAAACAGTCCACTTCCAGAATTCACAAGGTGTAAGATCTGGAGGCCTTGGGGGACATTCGGCAAACATAAGTTAACGACATGGTTGTCCCCAAATGCTGACTTCAGAAGTGTCCTGACAGGAGTAGCTATGGGTGAAGCCACCCCATCCTGCAAAAATGTTATTGAATGGAGTGATTGCCTCTTTTACAAATAAGGAGTGACTATTTTTTTAATAGCAATTCATAATGTTACCTATTACAGAACCTGATCGGAAATGTGTCACCATTCAGTTCTTCAAAGAAAAAGGTCCAAACATTTATGATGCAGTAAAACGTCATTACACTGCCACCTTTATGTCGTGGAGCAGTTTTTGAACGATACTGTGTGGATTTTCAATTGTCCGTATTGGCAAGTATGATAAGGCAGTTATGTGTGTAAACACTTACACTTAGGCTAAAGTGTGCCTCTTGTATCCACAAAATATTTAAAATCCAATCTGGATCCTCTTCCATTTACACAAGAACCTAGTTACCAAAATATTGACGTTTTGTGAAGTTAGTTGATTTAATCTCTTGCACAAATTGTATTTTATTCGGTTACCTTTTCAGAAGAATCCATAGAGATCACCACACATTCCCATAAGAAATTCCACTTCGTAGTGTATATTGCAAGTTTCCTGCATTTATTATGTGCTGCAGATGTTTGTCTGTCTACAGCTTATTCCACAAACATGCATTATTTCAATAGACGTTCAGGGCCTCCCGATTCTTTTACGATCTTCCAATGAGATCGTTTCCTCAAATTTTTTTTTTATCATAGGAAATTTATTTTATTTATATTTTTTTATCATTATTTTTTTCCAGTCTCCTGTCAGAATCATCGGCCCTTTTCTTTTTTTCATACTCTGTATTGTATGATATGGATGTGAAGCTAAATTTGCGGATTCTTCACTTTTGTAAAACAGTTTTACTGATATATCTTTAGCACGTAAAAGTAACATGTCTAAAAACAGAAGTTAAATTTTATCGAAATTCGTTTTAAATCCAGTATTAGAAAATTACTTTATGTAGGAACGTTTCTTAAAGCGACATCAAAATAGCATCCTTAGAGTCAAGATAATGAGCAATTGGCTCACCTCCTTATTTCACGCATTATAAGATTGTCTTCAACAGGGAACATTATCGCCATCTTTTGATCAAACATGTAACTAACATAAAATAATTTTTTTCCATAATAAACAAAAATCACTCGTGCTCCTGAAAGGTTTTGAGCAAACTATCGTTTTATTACAAATAGCTTAATACTTATAAGCTTTTAAAAAGTATACTGACTTTTGGATCACCAGGTAGATCATTTATTTAATCGGCTTTATCAATAATAATTTATTTTAAGGCAATAAATTTTATTTCACTTTTTTGTGCGTTTCATTAATTTTGAAATTAATATCGAAAGTATTTCGGATTGTAAATTAAAAGCGAAAAAATATGTGCAACTTTAATACTGATTTTTAACTATAAATTTCGTATTCTTACAGAATTCTTAAGTTTTTTGCATTGTTGTTTGGGATACGTTCATTATTCGTTCTTACTAATCTTTATTAGTTCAGAATTCTTATTTATCTTTATTCTTTCGGAATTCTAACTTATCTTTATTAGGCCAGAATTCTTGATTATCTTTGCATTTTTGATGGAAATTATGCTGTAAAGAATAAAATAAAATAGAAAACATTTTTAGGGAAAAAAATTGGTATCATTAATGATATTTTTGATTAAATGATAATTTTATTGATTATATGATAATTTTTTGAATTAAATGATATATTTTAAATTTCAAGATGATGTAAAAAAATTGTATTTAAATATTTTCAGGAGTTATCGAGGAAGAACGCCAAAATGTCGCTTGAATTTTAATTAAAATTTTAAGAAAATGCTCCGAGGTCAAGTTCTTATCTTCCAAAGTATTTTTATATTCTAAGCGTGGTAACTATAGATCAAACTGTTCAGTCTGTAGATCGCAATCGCACAGACGCATACACTCACATAAAAGCACACTATCATTGTTATTATTCGTAAAGAATGGGAGAAATCCCCTTTTATTTCTTACCAACAGAATATTATTTGAAGCAATAACCGATTTCATTGAAGTAGAAGTGTCTCCATTCTCTTTTAAGTAATCCTTGGAGTTCATTCTAGGAAATGAGTGGGTGTGCAAAGGTCATAATGTTATATGATGTAAATGGTAAACCCTTATAATATCTTAATGCCGAGGTGTTTATGATCTGTAAGAAAGTCTCGAGTTAGTCTGTAATAAAGTAACACAAGCAATCCCACACAATATGGTAAGAAGATCAAAGTGAACAAAGCAGAAAATGTACTTTTATTAATGATTTTGTGGTTCTCTTGGGTTTATTTGCTTAGTATTAAATTCCTTAACGCTTATCTGATAGAAAATTTATAGGAAACATTTAAGAACCTGGAATGCTTTTTTTTTATAAATACTCCTTTTTAGATTACATGTAATAGTTTATCGTATTGTGTTGGATTAAATGTTTAAGATCAATGCATATTTTAAATATATCTAGAGGAATTTCACACTCACAAGAACAGTTAGA
Organism: Argiope bruennichi; assembly: GCF_947563725.1. Lineage (NCBI taxonomy): Eukaryota > Metazoa > Arthropoda > Arachnida > Araneae > Araneidae > Argiope > Argiope bruennichi. The sequence continues at coordinate 82,631,710 of NC_079158.1, forward strand.
TGAATTTGATAAAAAATGTAAGAAAACAAGAACAGTATTAAAATCCTGAGAGAAATTGTCAAAATAACCGAGTTCGTTAACCGGTACTGGTAGTTTTGTTAATAAATTATAAAAAGAAATGTTCTGAATATTTGCAGAATGTTTTTTTATATTTCCTAACATAAAACTATTAAAGAAGTTTCCCCTCTCCCCTAAAAAAAGAGAATCCATTCTTAAAAAGAAAGATTAAACACATAACATTTTTAATAGGCGTAAGATATTTTTAATATTTTTGGTTGAAGTTCAATTTAAAATTTCAGCCTACTTTGACAATTATACATAAAACTTGGAATTTAAACGCTTAGGAAAATCCAATGAAAAATTTTAATATTCAACAGTCAATTTATTTCCTTTCTGATATAACAAGCAATAAAGTAGAAACAGATTTAAAAAAAGGGTATCTCATACATTTTCAACTAGGAGGATAAAAAATTAAATTTGTTCTGTCCGAAATTGATCAGATAATAAAATTACGCTGAATCTGTATTTGTACAATTGGAAACCATGATATCTCTTTAATTGAATTTTCTGAAGAAAATTTGAAAATAATTTAATGACTATATGTTTTTTCTGTTTTTTTTAAAATAGTATTCTAATTTTTCATATTCATTCTCTTGTCGTTTTAAAAGTCAATAATCAAATTCTATTGAAATTCTAACATTTAATTCTATGGCTTTTTCTGTTCTATTTAAATTGTTTTATCAACAATATTTATTGAATACTTTATATTTGCTATTTTTTTATACAACTGAATTTCATCGATCTCACACAGTGGTTTACGCAATAAGTTTGGTTAAGCAGGTCAAAAATTAAGTGAAAACTCGAATAAAAATTTCAGTTTTACAGATATGAAGCAAATCAAGTTAAATTAATGTATTTTAAAGTGTCCATATTTGACCAGGAGTGACAGTACGAACCTAAAAAACAATTTTTCTACAGTGCAATTCTGCTTAGCTTTTGCTTTAGAAGAAACACTCTAATACAAAAGTAAACAAGTCTTGCTTTTTCTTGGTTTTGATTTGACAGCTTGGAGGTGATTTATAGTATTGATTTAAAGTCAAATACCAATTTCATTCAGTCGTTGTAGTTTGAATTTTCACTTCCACATACTGAAAGCTAAAAAAACAAACATATAGACACAATTCCATTTTTTTTAAATTCAGAAAGGTTTAAAGTATCAAAATTCATCAAAATAATAAGCACAAAATGGATCATTTTTTATAAAAATCTGTAATTTTTGAAACAAATTTTGCCTCAAAATCTAGTATTTCAGTTATTGTGAAAATTTAATGCAATTTATTTGATAAGCATGAAAACGATAGCATATTCTTTGGTTTATATCAGAATGCAACCTAAAATTGGAAGACAAGTAGAAAAATTAATCCACCAATAAAAGGACGTGGTTTATTAGTGAATAGAAATTCAGAAAAGAAAAAAAGGTAGCCCTAAAACTTCTTATCTGTATTATTAAATCAACGGAACAAGTGGTGTTTGGATATCTGAATTGTTTCCCAATAATGACTCAGCGGTTGCTTAGCAACACATTTCAGTGACTTATAGTATATTTCAAGCTTAAATAACTGCTCAAATATTCTTTCTATCGTATATCCTTTGAAAAATTCATTACTAATGAAATTCCTTTTTGATTTTCGGATGCAACAGATTGATTTTAAAATATCTGAATATTTGAAATTTGCTAGAAATTTCTGAATTCAATCCAATAATTGAAATTTAAATATAAGATGATACAATAATTCTTCTGAATAAGAGAGATTGTTCTTCTTTATGTGTTAGTACATATTGATCTGAAGGGATGGGAATGATTTCATATATCTTATCGAGAGTTCCGCAACGTACTTAATTCAGCATAACATCAGAATAAGAATTCAATAAAATTTATTTGAAATGTAACACGTATTTTTTTTGTAGAGCATGCATTTTTCATACTTTTTTGTTATAGACATTCTTGAGTTCTCGAAAAAATTTCAATTATTCATTTCAAAAATCGAATGTCTTTTTTTTAGTTCTTATTGATTTTGAAATGTCCTCTAATATTTCTTAGCAGTGCATTATCGAGAGATGAACCCGAAATAATCAAATGCGGACAAAGGATTTTAAATTACCATACCTAAAACAATCAGCGGAATGGTATTGACGACATAAAATATCTTTTTGGAATTTCCGATCATGATATATCCAGAACAGAAGAGAAACATTCATAATTGGTAAATATATAGTAGCAATATTTTCATATCTATGATATCTATTTATAAAATCGGAATTCCTTCTTCAGCGGATACTGTAGAATAATGGGATTATCTTAATATTATGTCGAACCATATCCTGATGGAAATATAAGGTGCTTATATTCATGTATAAATGTTTATATAATTGTTTACATTCCTTTGAAGGCATCGTACAGGGTGCTTCTAAAATCACTGAGCTAACTTTAAGGGAAGGTCAGGTATATGGAAGCAAGTCATTCTTGCCTGAGTAACAACAAGTGAAACGTGTTTAGTTTCGGATGGCAAATGCGTTGACTTAATTTAATTTCCTTGATAAGGTACGAAAGTTTTAAAACAAACGTCGAGTTCTTATAGAGTTATCCCAAGATTCTCGAGTGTTTGGTATACTTAATTTTTTGTTGGTAAAATAGCCAAATTCGTCACGAAATATACAAATTATCGCCAAATGTCTGGACAAGGCCCGAGGATCACTGATTCGACATCCATTCAGCAGCCTTTATTAAATTCAAAAAATTATTTCCCTGACCAGGAGATTTATTGTGCAGGAAAGTATTATTACAAATACAGAAAAAAGTTAGATCATAAAAAAAATGAAATTTTATTGAATTAATATTTTATTAATTTAGAAACATCAGTAAATATCTAGATACATATGAAATTGTACTTAGAAAAAATTCTTATTTCACAAAGAACCTCTCATAGTTCATGAAAAAAAAAGTTTCAAATAGTTCTGTTTATGAATAAAGAATTAATGTAAGTATTTAAAATAAATAATTTAGTATGTATTAATAACATTCATCCAAGTAGATTGATCAAAATCTGTTTGCGTTCGATAAAGTCTAAAATTGCAAGAAATCTAATTTTGTGCCAGAATGTAACAATGTAGAAAATCCAATTGGTTGTGAAAATTATTCAGGCAGCTCTTAATAACAAAAGAACTTTGTGGCTTATTTAACTGATGAAATTGGACCTTTAATTTCGTTATTGAATTACTAGAAATATTTCTATACCAAATTTTCGTCTTTGATGGTAGAAAAGTTTAACTGCCGCTGTTGTCATATTTAAAGAAATTATTTATCAGCACATAAATATATACTTCATTAATTTCTTTTATTTATCTTTTGGAACAGCCACTTTTGCCATTTTAATTTAAAAAGGAATATAAGAAAAAATATTAATGACAAAATGAAAGTTAATATTTATACGCTATTCAAGTTTAGAAAGTTTAAACTGATGAAATAATTCTGATTATTCTATTAGAAATAAATTGAAGTCGAAGTATTACGAAAAAAGATTTAAGCATTAATTTTCTAAAAACTATAAAACAAAAATATTTGCAGAATATATCTCTACAAATACCTCATATGAACTTTGCAAACTATATACTTTAAAAAATTAAGAAACATAAAATGTTCTGTACATATATTATGAACATTAAAATAAAATAAAAAGATAGGTTAAATTTTTTGATTTACTATTGCAAAATTTTTGAAGCACATAGCAAATGAATATGTTTTCCAATTCAATAACAAGGTGATGCATATAGTATTTTACTCCTAGCGTAGTACTTAGTAATCGAATAGTTCAAACCACACTATAGAGCATTATCTAGTTACCTGCTTTATCACGGTGAGTATAGCCAAGTATAACAGACATAAAAAATAGTATTAACGACATTCATTGCACGATGACTATTAATGCAACATGAATAAAAGTTTATAGAAACGAATGTTTCAATCTGAATAGTTTTATGCGTGGAAGCATTAAGTTAGAGAAGAGTCATATTGTGACGAGTTCTACAGAATTTTGAAACAGCTCACATTGTTGTGATCCCTGCTTGAAGTGCTTTCTGAAACATTGGTTCAGCAAGGTAAAGTTATAGGCAATCTTCTATGGTTTCGATAGCTATCAATAGATGATGAATAGTGATCGAATAGTATTTGTGGCAATCGGATATCAAGCATCGCCATTTACTGTGGTAGATGTCTTCTGGTAGTAAGTCGATTGAGCCATTCATTGATACACAGAACATCGAGATTACGTGTTTTAGCTACAGTGTCGCAATAAATTTTATTGTGTCGATGAAATCTGGCAGCTAAACAAGATAAAAGGAAGTGGAAACCAAATTTCCTCTAAATAATATTAGACAGGAATACAGTTTCTGCAGTTCAAGAGTTCATGTGTGAGATACTGTTAAACTAAATGAAACACCTGAGTTTGCTAATTTTGACGGGCATAACATTTGATGGACGGGAACAACAAACAATATTGCAGAAAAAGATTGTGACCAAGTTGATTCTATTCCATAGTGAAGTGGGTTTAAGATAATACAGAATTCATATTCTGGATAAGGTGTGAAATTGAGGATAAATGTTATCCGAATATATTTGCCATCGTGTTTTTCTTATTTAATTCTGTAGGATGAAATTGTTATATTTATTTATTAAAATATTCAATGGCTTAATCAGATGCAGATAGTGTAATCGACATAACTATCCTAAGAACTCCTTGGTAAACTTGTACTTATCTATGTTACTAAAAGGCATCCGTTTCCTTCTTCTTTATCGAGTGGTTTATTATTGAATCGTCTTCTCTCAATAAATAGTACAAATAGTAATCAAGAAAAGAATAATTTGGATAATGTGGATATGGTGTAAATTTCTCTTCATACTCGTGATTCTACGAAAATGCGGAACATAATTAAATTACGTTTTCTAAGTTACTGATTGTTAATAACTGATAAATGAAATTATTTATCAGTTATTTTAGCATAATTTAATTTAAAATTTAGTATTGTATAATAAGATTTTTCTTACTTCCATACTTAATATCTAATAACTTGTAAAGTAAATACATTAGGCCATATTCTGCTTTTAGCTGAACTTTTAATAATTAAGTGATATTAACTAACTTTTCACAATTTGTGTAGCAAAACTGAGAACGAAGTTCTGTTCAAAAAGTTAGAATAGAAATGCAATTTCTTAAAACAATTATTGTATTATTTTTGCATCAGGATTTGAAATATTTCGTATTTATAAAAATTTTAAAGATTTTTATAATTAATTTTTTAGTAATATAAATGAATTGAAATATACATTATTTTTTATCATTAATAAATCCTTTTTATAATCATTTAATTTTAAGTTTATTAAACACGAGAAAAACTAAATGGCGAATTAATTTAAGTTGTTGTAAAATTATAATTCTTATTCTAGATATAATTCTATGGTATCTGGGCTGGTTATTCAAAAATAATACCATTAAAATATGCTATATCCCTATATTATTATATATCTTGCTTTAACAAATTTTAAAAGAACTTAATTAAAAAATGTTTCATTTCGAGAGTCACTTGCTTTGTTTGTAAACATTTGGACTCAAACAAATCATGATAATGGGACTTTCATTGAAAACATTTCTTTAAACAGCATATAAATATAATATATCCTTGCATCCCTTTGCATCCTTGTAGGCATGATAGAAATTGTTTGTATCAACTTTTTAAAATGCATTCTTGAAATGGATTTTCTGTAATTTAAAAGCGAAAGAGTTCTTTTAAAGGAGAAGATAAGTACTCTTATTAAAAAACTAAAAGTTGGGGGGAAAAAAAGCAAACCCTTACTGAAGATTTTTTTTTTCTAAAATTATATTTTTTTGGGGAAGGAAAAGAATGGCTCATATTTTTTTGCTTATTTAACTGATATGTTTACATTTCCATTTAGAAATATTAAACTTATTTTGTTTAATTAAATCAATAAATAGCAGATCCAAAAAAATATTAAAAACTGCATGTCCCTTTTTAATCTATTTTTTTTATTTTGTAATATTTTTTCATTTACCGAATGTGCATAATTTATTATTTGGTTATATAATATCAAAATATTCTGCTTAAAACAAAATGTAGATTATAAAAAATTTTAATATAATTTTTACAAAATACTTTTATTTATATTAAAATAAATTGATTGTAATATGCTTCAGTGCCTTAAAGATAAAAGAAAGATCAAAATATTTGGTACTTTTCTTTTCGTTTCCTTAAAAAAAAAAAAAGTTTAAACGAGAAAAATTCTTTACGCTTAAAAAGTAGCAGCTCTGCGGTTGTGCATTACACCTCAAGACATAAAAAATTGGAAATGCGAATCTAAAAGGAGTGGAAATGTTTGCAAAGGTGTTTTCAATTTTCCTCTCGTCCTTCGTTATTTATTCTGTTTTCGTAAACAGACAACTGCATTCCTCTTTTCATGTTCCTTGAGGCGTTTTCACTGTGTACATTCTTCACCTACACAACAGCAACAACAACGAACCATAAAAGAATGAAGTAGATAGCATTCTTTTTTTACTAGGTTTAAGAAGATTCTTGATTTTTCGGTTAAAAAAAGTTAAGCTAATTAAAAATATCTAACAAACTTTTGATTAAACATTTCATTAATAGATGGTGTACCAATAAAAAGATGGCAAAAATTTTATTCAGTAGAATTATTATTGTTATTATTATTTAAGTTTTTACCCAGACAATGAATCTGGTATTAATAAAGTTTAGTTTTCAATTTCAGTTCAATAAGTAAAAATATTTATGTTTGAAGTCTTACAGAAAGAAATACAGGTTAAATTTTTATTAATCATGGTATAAGTTTTACTTTGTCATTAGAAATGTCAAATAATGTTTAAATATTTCTTTTTTATAAACATGAATTATGAAACATTTAAAAAGGTAATAATTTTCGATTAAAAATGAAGCAGAACCTTTTATAAAATTTCTCCATATCTTAAAAATATGGCAAGAAATATATAAATTCTAACATTCCTTATCAATTGAGATTATTTCAATTGAAAACATTTTTACTATATCTGATTTGATTCAGGCTATTTAAATGTTTCTAGAGCTCAATTTTTAATTAAATATTTAGATAATTGCAATTTGATTTCCCATGCCTGGCGCCATCTAGTGCTGAATTTTGCAATTATTTAATATTTAACACATTGACTGCCGCATGACGTGCCAGTGCGTTATAGATAATATGTAATTGTACCAAACCATCTATGTTATTAGATGAACCCTTCTCTACTACAGTCAAGAGATAGCAAAGAAGGGGTCATCTAACTAGATAGAGGACCCGAATATTGGGTGTGAGTCGTGGCAGCGAAAGTGTTAAAATAATAAAATATAAATTAAGGATTTAAAATACTAAAATAAATTTTTAGAGTACTTTAAATGCGCGGGTTTAAATCTCTATATATTAAATTTATTATCTGACGTTGCAGACTTTTTCCATTTAATTTGAGAAAAAAAAATGTCCTCAGCCTAAGGGTTAGAATTTCAACGACTTTCAAGGTGTAATGTTCATTTTTTTTTATTTTGCATTGAAAAGAAGAAATAATATTAAATTTAATACAAACATTATTATCTGAAGTTTTTAAATTAATTTTTGCAAATCAGTTTTATCGTATATTCAAGGTAGCACAGTTTCAGACGTAGAAATAAATAAAAAGAGTCAAAATTTTCTTATATGAAAGTTTGATATCAGCATGGAATTTTGAACTGATAGTGATTTTAAAATGGATTAAATTTCCTCTTCTCAAAAATTAAATGAATAAAACGCAATATTCTACTTTTGAATTTAAAAGCACATATCGAATCTGAAATTAGTTTTAGCAATTCCAGATCAATCAACCCTCGTATTTTTCTTGCTATGCGCTTTCTGTTTCACTTCGAATATTTCAGAAATTTTTAAGATTTCAGAAAAAAAACTATTTTTTAATGTTACATTTATCTTTTACTTTATACTTTCTCCAAATTCAATTAAAAAAAGTTTTTGATTGAAATAGTTTTACATGCTGATTGGCTTTTAGACTTAAGTCATTTCTCACGTAACACAATTTTTTACAATTTTTCTTTTGCTTTTTCCTGTCAAAATGAATTTTTTTGTTTCGTCGTCTTGGATTTCGTTTAGTAATTTTTAAGTAATTCAGAAGTCATATAAGCATTTATTCAAATCCTTGTATTTCCAAATTTTTATAAACTTATCTGTGGAAAGAGTTGCTTTGGATTGTTTGAGAATATTTATATTAAACGAAATAAAATACAGCAACACTTGGACTAAGCAATTAAAATGCTCAAAGCCGACAGATATAGAATTTACCATACTGACGCGAACGACTATTATTGGTAGAATTGTTATGTTGAACCCAACTCCCTCCTCCTGTCTATTCTCTGGCCTCAGCTTTTACGTGTTGATCTTTATTGTTACGAATTTACAATATTGCTTCCCTACTCAGTTACTTTCTTAATAATTATTTTACCGATAACTCGCGGATATCAAGTCTATGACTCCCGCCTTGGCAACTAATATCTTGGTTCCCGGAATTAGAAAATATTTCTGATAAAACCTTTAGCGCTCAGATTTGAGTGTTTGTTCTTGAACATTTGATGCCCTGTGACGTCAATTATAAAAGCAGAAACGGAAAACCGAAAGGAGTCAGTTGTCAAATGAGACCTCTTTGTGAGAGTTAATTGGACTTGTGTCAGTATGTGATGAGCGGGGCTAGAACCTGGGACCTTGTGGTTCGCAGTCCAGTAACATGACCACGATATAAAAGCAATTTCTCGTGCAGCGTAGTTGTTAATTGGCTTATAAGCCTTTCATGACAGTCTGAACGAATTCTCTCTGAGAGCTTAGTGTTAATGTTGTTGTTTAATAATATGATTTCTGCTTTTGTGTTCTGATTTCTGCAAGTTCTGACTTGTATTTTGTTACTTGCGTTTGGTGTTTTCGTATAGAATAAAATATCTCCATGCTCTATTTATTTTGTTGGAATTTTCACTATACATCCACAAGGTGAATTTTTTTATAACAATAGTATTATCGAGAAGAATCATGCTAAATTTTAATAACCTTGGTATCAACCAATAACATCATCCAGACCAATGATTAGCCTTGTTTGAAAAATATTTGAATAATTATCAAAAAATATCGATTGCAAATAAAAAGTTTAAAAATTAGTTAGTTCTGAAATCATACACTACATAATTTTAATCCTAAACTGAAAAATTAATAGCTTTAATCATTATGAGAACAATTATTGATTGCACTGTTAGAATGAAGCATTTTCACAAGAGCTTTAACGGAGAGGATTTTATAATATTTTAAGCAGCCAGATTACAAGGATTGCGTCTGAAGTGGCACTATCGTAGCTGCCACTCTTTACCTATAAGAGGAATTTTGATCCTTGACAGTAAATCCAGTTCGCAAGGGGCTCTATTTAAACGGTATAGAAATGAGTCTCCATCCAAACTTACCGAAGTTAAAATCTCATTAGAGCATCACGGGAATGGAATAGAAAATAAAATTTAATTGAGAGGGAATTGAGTTATTAAAATAACATACAGAACTTAGTGATTTTTTTTTCGAAAAATGTTTAATTCGTTCTGCCTGCATACATTTCTCCATCGTAGTTGCATAATTAATTTAATTAATTATTAATTTTATAAATAGTAAATAACGTATCAATTTCCAAAATAGTAAAATGACCGGTTTGTTCCTATTATTAAAACTTCTGCATAGATTAATTTAAACAACGAGGTAATCATAAGTAAAGAAAAAATAAACTAAAATCTTTGCCATCTATATATTTAAAATAATTCAACAAACCGAAGATCTAGTTCTCCAAACCTAGACATAGCTTTGATTTCTTCAGTTTTTATTACATATGAAAAATCTATCAGTGATATTCCACAGATATATGTTATCAGTGGTCTTCATTTGTCCATCAACAATAATTATCAAAAAAAAAAATCGTAAAAAGTACTATTTTATTGTACACTGTCCTTTAGAGAAACGCAGGAAAGTATATACTAACCAGATTTTGTTAATGTACATTTCATTATAAAATATCATGATTCTAGATATTCTAACCTACTTCATATTTCAATTTCAAGAGAAGCCGTAAAATATAACTTTGGCCAACTTCAATAACTAAATCGATTTCGCAATTTTTATTCTCCAGTTTGCATCAGAATGGGCTATGTATTGTGGAAATATGATTAAAATTTTTTAATATTTTGTTCTAATACGAAGAAATACATCAGATATGATTTAATTTATACTTATAAAATATGGAAGTGAGCAATCAATCTTCTAAAGTGGTCAGTAATCGTATAAGATACATTAAGATTTCCAAGATCAACTGCATCATCAATTAAAGTCCCAAGCAGTTTTATGTGTCATTTTTTATATAAATCAATTGTGTGTTTTTTTTTCAGCTGTGTAGAACTACAAAAAAGTCGTTTTCGGTGATTATACGATTAAAATATATTTTCTGTCTGAAAGAGGACACGAGGACAAAGGGTTTAAAAAGTAGTGTTACAGAATTTATACCGCATAATCGGTAAGTGTTAATAGTTCTGAAAAATAAATTTGTGATGATAAGAGAAATTTAAGAAATTTTAAAATGTTCCAAGAGAAGAACAGTTAAATGCAAACACAAAATAAACCTGACGGAAAGGGCGGATTGCGTGACTTGTGAAAGGAAGAATGAACAGATAATCGAGGATTTGATGACAGTGCAGAAAGATGATAGTTGTTTCCTGCAAGAAAGTGGCATGAAAAAAAATGTGTGGGATTAGAATATAACACTAAAATGATAAATTTCTACAAGAAAAGAGAAAATATCATCAATCTAGAAAGTTTTTGAGTACGCTTTTATCCTGAATCTTATAAAAAGGGAAGATATATTAGAAGGAAGAGATACAAAGGAAATACTAAATTTACTACATAAATAAAAGAATGTTAATAGAAAAATTGAACTTTACGTTAGTCTTTAAACAATATTCTTGATAGTATCATATATATATATATATATATATATATATATATATATATATATATATATATATATATATACAGGGTGGTCAAAAAAAAAACTTCCCCTATATATGAAACCCTGGCGGCCTATCCGCTAAACCAATCGAACCAAAATTTCAGACATGGTTGTTTGAAGGTATGCGCTGGAGATTGTGATGATCCTAAACAACGCAGAGCTCACGGTTACGGTTACAGTGAGAGAATTTCGAAATTTTCGAATGGCAACACCCACTTTTTCCTTTGCCAAATTGATCAGCGTATTGAAAAACCACAAATTGTTTTGGAATGATTAGCATGTGACGAAAATTAGCGGCGTAAATCATTTGCAAAGAAGAGCATTATAAAGGACTAATGACAACACAGAGAGGAGGATCTTTGACGCACCTTGCATAATTCACAGGGTTAAAGAGGAGCAACGAAATGTCATTAGTGACATTGTATGGATGCAAGATGGGCTCCTCCACACGTCACCCAATGTGTCCGATAAGTGCTGCAACAACACTTTGGTGATAGAGTCATCTCTCATAACTTTGCGGTTTCATGGTCACCGCGATCCCCCGACCACACTTCTATGGATTTCTGCTTCTGGGGTTATCTGAAATCTAAGATGTACACGCCTGGTCCACAAGATGTGTCAAAATTGCAAAATGTCATAATACGTGTGAAGTTTTGCAGATTCCTTCTTTCATGTTACGTTCAACATTGTTGTCCACAATCTTCCGAATGCAATGCGTTGTTGCCTGCGAAGGCGAACACGTTGAAAACCTGTAATTATAACTTTCCACTCCAATAAAAGTTTTTTTTTCCTTTCCTTTCTGTATTGTCATTAGTTCTTTATAATGCTCTTCTTTGCAAATGCTTTAAGCTGGCAATTTTCGTCACACATAAATCGTTCCATTGTCATTTGTGGTTTTTCAATACGCTGATCAATTTGCGCAAGGAAAAAGTGGGTGTTGCCATTCGAAAATTTCGAAATTCTCTCACTGTAACCGTAACCGTGAGCTCTGCGTTGTTTAGAATCATCACAATCTCTAGCGCATACCTTCAAACAACCATGTCCGAAATTTTGGTTCGATTGGTTGTGTGGATAGGCCGCTAGGGTTTCATATATAGGGGAAGTTTTTTTTGACCACCCTGTATATATATTGAAATTAAAATGCGAAAATAAAAGAAAGAAAATCTACTTTTATATTTTTAATATCAATAGATAAGTTGTTACTAACTGAAATGAAAATAATAAATTAATCCTTACATAAATGAATTTTTAAATATTTTCATTTAACACCACTTATAAAAAAAAATGCTACTAAGCTCGTAAAGATAGAATTTTCTAATGCATTTTCTTATTCACAAGAGTTTTGAAATTTTATATCTTTGTGTGTATTTAATGGCTATAAACCATTTTATAACGTAATTGCCAATAAATTGAATATAATTTCGCTTTCATTCAAGTGAACTAGCTATTGGACCACACAACCTATTGGCCTATTGGCCATATGAATTCAGAAACACAGCTGAAATCTAATCTCTTTAGTGACTAATAGAACTGACTTCGGAATTTTGATATTAACATTTTTTTTTGTCAATAAAACCAATTTTTGAAATAAGGGAATAACATATTCATTTTGGCAGATTTATTCTTTTTACACTATTTTATTTTATATGTTAAAAAAATATTACATTGTGTCTGAAAGTAAAACAATGAGAGAAAATAAAAGACATTTTCATCATAGTTTACTTACTTCTCTAGAATCTTAATATTCCAATCTTTTTCTATTGTGGGCTTTCAGAATTTCTCAGAAAAATATGAAAATGTGTTGATGATCTACAAAATGTTAATGATTTACAAAAAAGAATAATTTTTCATGATAGAAATATTAATTTTTAAGAATATTCACTTTAAATAATATAACACTATTCATGAATTTAATACATGCAACCATAAAAAGGAATGACATAAAATAGATAAAATATCTCTAATTATGTAAGTGACTTAGATTTTATTTTGCACAATAAATATATTTTTAAATAAAAAAAAAACCTTAGAAAAATGTGAAATCTGATTGATTTTTTGGAACGTTGAACATGAATTAAGTTATTAAGCGGGATATATATATGAGCAAGGAAATAGTAATTTGTATGACGAGTTCATCTCTCACATGGCACATAAAATTTCAATTATTTGAAGCGTAATTAAGGAATTAAAGTTTTACCTGAAACTGTAATTACGTGATAACTCAGTTTGATAAATTGAATTTAAAAAACACTTTTCTCTTTGCTTTAATTCTAGTTCCAATTCATATAATTAAATATGTCACGAAGCAATCTGAGTTAAGCGATTATGAAAGCACAAGTAAGTTATTTGAAATCCGAATCTCAAAAGACAGATTTGAATATGAAAAGCATTTAAAGGACTTTTGAGTTAATGGGCTATTTCGAAATTCCTTTGTAGGAAAGGACGTAAAATCTTTTTACTTATCCTGAATTATGCAATAATTACACATTTACGGTTATCTTTTTATATGATTGGTTATCATTTAAATGATGTAACGGTTTAAGTACATTTAAAGTTAATGTAGTTACAAATTCTCCTTTGAAAAAATGGATAATCTGATCTTGCATGAAGTTTAAATTGTCTGCTTTAGATATATCAATTGTATTATAATCTAATTGGTGATTATGAATCATTTCATTTTATTTCTAACGTTATATGAAAGATGTCTAATGAAATTGCCATTCTAATTTAGAAATTTGATTTAAAAATATCCTTTGGTGACAATCAATCAATTTTTGAATTTAAAATATCCTAGATCAACATTTAGACGAATAGTCCTTCAGGAAGACCCTAAACCATTGAAGTTGATCTATCCATTTGCCAATAGGTTTTCATTTCATTATATATTTTAAATAAGTCGTCATTTAAAAAAAATATGAATGATGTAAATTTACTTATCAAATTCCAAGGAGACAAGTATAGAAACAGATATTTATCAGATGTTAATGTCATATTTTAGTAAATACCTAAGTCATTGTTTTCCCCAGTTAATCGGTTGTTTACTTTACATTCTTTATTGATTCACCTTTCGCATGATCTTTCTACTCTGATATCTATCATCTTTATCCAAAAGTCTCGTTTGATGAATTTTAAAAACGCCATTTCATGCAAAGATCTGATTGTGAAAAAAAAAGTAATCTTCTATTTGATTGAATTCAATTTTTTAAAAATAATCTTTTTTTTCCTGAAGCTTTTTCTGCATCACTGCAACAGCCTTGCTCTTTTTTTATAATTCTATTCCTCCCCTTATTTCTAAGCTGAAAAATATATTTATTATAATGAATATCTATTTCATCTGCCAACAGAGTTGATTTGACTAATTTATCTGTTGTTTCATTTCCATAATGTCTGTGATGGGTTCATGTCTACATTGTTTGCTAATTAACCTCTTTCTTTACAATGGAGTCTTTATCTGATCGTCAATTTTTAAGGTTAACTTTCTTTAATTAAATTAATTAATTTACGAAGTGCCTCAACTTCTTCCTTAAGCACTATATTATTATTAAAAAGTATATATTGTTTTTTTTTCGATTTCGATTTCATTTTTGAAGAACACCAACGTACAGTTTATCCTAGTATCCACCTTGGAACCATCAATATAAATACAGTTACTCTATCTTAAAACTAGCATAAAAGCAGTTTCGTGGCAAGTATAAAATTTTTCAAGGTAACTATAAAACTTCATAAACAAAGTTTTTAATTCCTTTTGTGAATTCATCTCTGATTGATAGTTCAGTGTCTTTGGTCATTTTATTTTCGACAAATATTTTAATATCAATTTATGAACAACTAATTATGGGTAGATCAGAAATAGACAACAAAACGTCACTTTTAAAATAGAACATATATTCAAAAACAGCAGCTACATCTTGCTTTTGTTAGAAATAACGAAGAATGTTTATAAATTGTCTCTGACGATATATAAGTTTTGCCTTCATAGTTGTGAAAACACATGGAAGATATGTGAAATAAATTAAAGTGTTTTTCTTCTTTGCGATTATTGATTGTTTTAGTCCTTTTCTTTAGCTCCTGCCTAACACTATTAGTTTTTTTTTTTGCTTCACGTACAATTTCAATTGTAATTATCACGAAAAAAAAATTCTAATTTAAGAAATTTTATTTCCGTAACCCTTATTAGGAGAGCTTAACCATTGTTTTTATAAATTTTTGTGCATATACTGAAAACATAGAGATGTCAGTAAGTTTTTCTCTGAAATTTAAAAATAATTTTCGCAAAAAAATCTATTATAATTTGGCATATGGTTGTTTTGATATATATTGTAAAGAAGGTTACAAAATTTTTAATAAAACCTCATATGTCAAGAAATTTCAATGAAAGCATCCTCGGTAGATAAAAGAATGTCAAAGCTGTATTTCAGTTCTCTTCACATAGCGTCCAACATTTCGACTTTAACATCCACAATAACACACAACATCCGTGATCGTAATTTCGAGTGCATCAATATCTGTAAATGGCATTGCAGACATTCTATCCTTTACGTAACCCCAAAAGAAACAAAAATAATAATAACGGAATAATTTCGAACAAGCGTGGGTATCATTGATGTTATTTGCGCTGTTACTTCATTCACATCATTTTCATAACAATCAACAGTAAATTCATTATTTTTGCTTTAGTTGTGCCATTTATTGGACAAAATAAAGTTTAAAAACACGACTATTCCATGATAACAATTTTACTGTATTATATTTGACAGCTCTTTCTTAATGATTTTTAGTAATCATTGAAAGATTTTGTAATCATCCTGCATGTGCATTAAAAATTTTATTCCATGAATTACATGATCATAAAAGACTCATAAATTGTTAATTTTTTAAAAATTGTCCTGCATTTTTTTCATAATATCCATGGAGTTCTCTGCTATGATTTCACTTTATGTTTGTAATCTTATGTTCTATTCCAGAAAAAGTTCCTATAATCCTGACTTATATGCCTTTTAAGCATATAATTTAATAGCATATCTTTAAGGATAAGAGACGTTTTGGAACTAATCATGTGAGACATTTTGGTACAGACGACAAATGCTCAGTGCGGAACGATAGTCAGACGATTGATCAATTCCTTAAAATAAGATTTTAAAGCAAAAGAAATAAATAGGCATTTGATAGGAAATCCAGCCTATTAAAACATTAATAAAAATGCGTTTTTCATGCATTTTGTTAAAAAAAATGTTTGTGCAGTTGTTACTTTGGAATTTGATTAGTAACTTTTCATCAACCCAATATGAAAGAAAGTTTTTTTACCTACTACACATAGTGTACCTTTTATTTTAAATCTGTTATTAACGGAGATGAGGACCTGCCTAAATGAAGGGATCAAACAAGATCTGAAGGAAGAAATTTTCATAATTTGTAATAATTAAGAAAGCCTTAAAGTGAAGGAGTTTATTGATGAAATTTGAAAACCATGAAGAAATTTGCCACGTTTTCTGTATTTTTAGCTACCATGCATGTACTGTTTCTGCTGTACCCTAGTATTGAGTAGGTCACTTCTTGACAGCCTGTTTTGGAACTCCATGGCTTCGGTTCGGACGGAATAATAATCAACATGACATGCACTTCTCATTGTGATTTCAGTTCGTTTTGGAATTGTTTTATATGCCACCATGTGTTATCTACGCGAAAGTATCATTAACCCCATATTTGTTAAATGAAAGAGACACAAAGTTTGTTGTAACAACACAAATAATTGTTTTTCTAAACATGAGTACACATATCTGCAGGATAATATAAATCTTAAATGTAATTCATGATGAATTTCTTTTCTTTTTTCACCTTGTACGACATGTTTATGGATGGGAGTGACCCGAAAACCATCAATGCAGAATATCTATTAATGTTTTAATTAAATCATTGCTATTAAATTTAAGACAGACAAATTTCTTTGGCATATTGAATTTTTAAAACAGTCCAACAATTAAAAAAAGGCTAGTCCGAGGCAAAATATTTTGAAATTTAATAGAGCATTTTATTTTATCGACAAACAAGTTTTTTGTGGCTATCTTGCTTATTCTAGTTTGTGGCCATATATATTCCTATTAATTTCAGGTAAAATTAAAAATTTTCGAACTTCCGTTAATTCTACATTGCTTTACAAAATTAAAAAAACGTGTATGTATTAAATTTATTCTTTTAAATGATCGGCAACTATATACTTCAAGAAGAAATTTTTTACCAGTATTTTTCTCTCTTTTATTTAATAATGTATACTATTACAAACTAATAATTAAAAATCATATTTCTTGATAATTATATCTATAAAGAAAAAAAATATATCTGCAGGTATAACAAATAATTTTTGAAGTTTTAGACACCTTTAAAAATATCGAATATCCCATGCATTTACAGAGTTACAACATTTTTTTCATCTATTTCGCTCTCTTAGGAAAGCTGATAGAAAGCTACATTTGGCCATTTTCCAACGGAGATTAAATTGAGAGATATGCAATATAAATCCTGACGGTGACCATTTGGAACTTTAGAGTTGGGATTCTTTTATTTCTAAAATTTTGCGCTTTATGTCTGTGTGAAATCTAAATTAACCACATTTTTATCTGTTCATATGTTTTGAAAGAGGATGATATTCTATTTTAGTAAAAGGCAAAATATTTTGGCTCTTAATAAAAGATTTTGCCACTTAATAAAAGATAAAAATAAATCACAGATATATTCAGTGCAAGGGCAAAGAAGGTGAAAACTAAAATATTTCAAACTACAACTTTTGAAGTTTGGTGCTACTTTTAAAGATGAACTCGATCATTTACTAAATATTACAGTTCGTAATTCATTTAATATTTTTCTTTTATTGCAGATAGACAGTTCTTTTAAATGATATACTGGGTGTATGTCGAAACTATTTGTACTTTTCTTGCCTGACTTTGATATAATACGAATCGTTTATCAAAAGATAAAGGCTTTCATTCGTAAAATCTATAGAACTAGTTTATTTTTTGTTTAATACATAAATGACAGTAAAAAATATTAGTGATTAAGATCATGAGAAAACAATTCATTTCTTTGTTATCTCAATACTTGGATAAGATAGCAGAATAGCAGTTCTTAATTTGGCATCAATAAATAAGAGATAATGAAATATTTCATAGAAATAATGAAATTTCTTTATATGTTTTAAAAAATAGGCAATACAGCATCAAGGAAATTGGGATAATAGAATTATGTTGTGAATAATTTCATGTTACAATAAAAAAATAAATAGGAAAACCATTTATAAACGAACAAATGGATTTAATTTTTAAAATTTGAAAAATAAAAACTAAATAAAGGAAATTTTTTCTAACAATTCTAAATCAATATTTAAAACGAGACAAGAAACTAAAGTTATTTAATAGAAAGAAAAGCAAACAAATAAACAAAAGAGGGGGCTAGTCATAAAAAACCCATTGTTGTCTTTCAATTTTATGTTTTTTCAAGTATTTTCTATATGGACAGGTGTCCCTAATGGTGTCATTGTAATAAGTCTCAAAATATGTCCACTGAATTGAGGGTTAAAAAAATTCTTTGAGAGAAATTTTATGGTTATCTGGAAACTAGTCAATGACACTTAAAAACATGTGGTGTTTCATCAATAATTTCATGAGGAATATATTCAATAGCATATATCGAATTCCGTTTCACTATCAGAATTTTAAATGGATGCATTATATTTGACCATAGATCCAGGCTTAGATTCGTAAATAGAAAATTATTTATTTTGCTCCTTTACTATAACTCTTTCTACTTTATCTATTGATTTACATGAACTTCTAACCTTCATGGAAATAGATTTGCCATTTAGAAATAAGATTTCAAAAATTTGAAAAACATGAAGTAATTTTCTAAGTTTTCTGCATTTGTTTCAGACATCTTTTATTATTTTATCTTTTCATTTTGACGGTTGTAAATTCTGAAGTGAATTAAAAAAATGTGACAAAAAAGTATTAGAATACCATTGTTTAGGATTGGAAGCTTTCATAATGTATGAGGTAGGATACAAACATCATTTAGTTATTTTCTATTTTAGTTTAAGAGTTAGATATCAAATATTTTACTGCTGATCTCAAATACAGGGATTTTGAAAGTGAATGAGTTTGTTTTGCTTATTTACGTTTCAGTTTTATTTGGTATGTTATATAATTTCTCATCTTTTCCTAAAAAGGTCAAGGATGCGATTAAAAAAGGTAAGATGCTATCGGTACATTTTAATTTTGAAATACAACTTAAATCTAAATTATGAAGTGATAAACAACATCATTCTTTTGAATGACAGAATGTTTGAAAGTTAAAAATTAGAAAAGAAGCGGATTAGAATTCCGAGTCCTAAATTAAAGTATAGTATTTTAAAGCAATAGTGCAATTTTGTGTTACTAAAAGAGAGGATAAAGTGCTTGGTCTGAATAGTGTTATGTATAATTGTAGGGATATACTCAACATTACGATCATGCAGATTTTCAAGGATTTCATTTTCACATATGTATCACAATTTAACAACAGATTCTCTATTTCTCTAATTATAGAAATGTAGCTTTTAAAATTCCCATTTTGAGAAATTTTTATACTTGAATGAATTCGACGGAAAAAAAATCATCTCGTTTTTCTATACTGATTTTATAAAAGTGATATTCTTGAACTTTGCCTATCAGCATCATGAAATATATAAGGCAAAAAAAAAAGCATATATTTGCATTTCATATATTTAAAAAATATTCATATAAAGTAGATTCTTATATTAAATATATTACAATTATAATTCAATTTAATATTATTTATATATTCATGGAAAGTTTTAAAATATCATTTATAATTAAAACTTTGCTATGAAAAGCAGACACATGGTTGTTTAACTATCTGTCTAAAATTTATAATTGAAAAAGAAATTCCTTCTAAAAGGCTTTCTGGGTGACGCAAAAAGCAATTTTTAGTTTCAGAAGTAATTCTCTTCTTATAAAATAGCCATTAAACTGCCATAGTAATTATTGAATCTCATCAGTTTTAACAGCTGATAGGATACTTCTATAAAAAAGAATGTTTGGAAATATAATTTAGAGCATTTTTTAAATATAGAATATTATGTAAAATTTTGTCTATAGTAAAAAGTTTTGGTGAACTAGCAGAATATGCTTTACATATTTTTAAAAGCGCTTTTCAGATATGCATATCACATATTTTTTTTTATAAAAAGATTTTGATTTATCTCTTGAGCGGTTTTACAATTTTATACTTTCACATACCTTCACATTCAGAAAAAAAATGGTTTTATTTTCATGTATTTCAATGTCATCATATTTTAAGATCAAGATTTTTTAAAGAAGAATCTTTAACATTAAATGAAATTTATATAAATTCAAAATTTTCAATTTCATCGAATAATGGAATAAATCGATAATTTTTTTCAATGTCCTAAAAGGCAATAATTGAAAAACTTAACAGGATATCTTAATATATAAAATGTTTATGTACCAGGCACAGAATCCATTCTAATTAGTTATTTCCCAGTAGTAACAGTAAAATATTGACAAATCTCTGTGCTAAAGTTTCAGACTGCTTCTCTGAATGCTTTACATGATTCAATGTTTCGCTTTACTAATTAATGTAATTGTAGAAAAAAAATTAGGAAAAGTAATAGGGGGACTTTGTTGTATCATCGAAATTACTGCTCAATCAGAATAGCAACAAAATAACATTAGAAATGATTGGAAGGGAGTTTTTCGCATTATCGGAATTTCTGCTCAATCAGAGTAAAGATTTTGTAAAAGAAATAAAGATAATAGAAATAGATGACAAAACAAGGATTAACTGAACACGATGATATGGTAAAACCGTCACCAGATGATTAATCGGTCTGATTGGTCTTAAAATTAAAAAAAAAAATCTTTAAGTATGTTCAGTTGATTTTTTTAGAGTTGTTATATTTTGTTTTACTTTTATTTGATAAATAATAAATTTTTCATACATTTATAACCTTATGCAAAAGAAAACTTATACCGAAAATACTGATAATTTTTTTAATGAATTTACTCAAAATTATTTCATTACTTTTTAGAAAGGGATTTATTGCTCATATTTCATTAATTTCTCTTTTAATAAAATATAATATTTATAGACGATGTCTTAATTAAGTTGCTTTTCAATATATTACATTTGATAGTTTAAAGATCTGTTTATCAAAAATCCCAGTAAATATTAAGACGTACAAATATTTTTGATCGTAAATAAGTGAAAAACTTTAAAACATAAAATTTAGAGAAAAGTTTCAAGATAATTTTTTTTTGTTATTATAAATAATAGTTCACAAGAAGAACAGTTCTATCTCAGAAAATTTCTATCTCTTTCATGCACTTTTACATATAAAATTTCTATTTCATTGAATAAAAAAAAAGCACTCAAGAGCTTTTTTCTTTTATATATATTTTATAAAATAAATATTAAAAATAACCCCAGAACAACAAACATAAAAAAAATTTCTATTCCTTTTCCTGTTTTTTCTCTTTAGTATTTTTCAAGTCATTTGGAATATTGAAAAGCGTGATAAACTTTTAGATATTGTCTATAACTATAAACCATCTACTTCATTATTAAAATCTGTGTTATTATGAAAAATAAATTACTCTTTTAAATACAGATACTCCTTTTCATTATTTATATTTTCTGCTATTTAATAAATTGTTAAGAGCGCTTTTCAAGGACACGCAGAAAGTCTATGAGATACGTGATTTTGTCTTGTCGCAATATCATTACCTCATTCTTCATTTATTGAAAGACTTTTGCCCACCGGGGATACTGGTACCGGGTTTCGTTGAATCTGAGTACGTTTCTGTATATGTAAGTAGGTTTCACTTCTCTGGTGTAAAATGATGATGTAGAGTCAATAAAACTTTACTTCATTATCACGAGGTTGTACAGTTGCTAATGGTATTCTTAGAATTCAACTTCTGGTTTCCAGTTGTTGGAATCTAAATTTAATGATGTTAATCGAATAATTAATAATTGGTTGGAAAATTATTTAAATGGTGTTTTGTTAGATAGAACAGACAATTGCTTAAGGTTTCCAAACTATAATGTATGATGAAGTGAGGGAAATTTGATTATAAAATTCTATCTCCACAAATGTTAAATTATATTTAAAGAAAACCGTTAAAATTAGCTGCAAAATTAAGAAGAAAAGAAGTAGTTAGTAAATATGAACTTAGAATTCGTTTTAATTTATCCTGCATATATACTTAGTGACCAAATTATTATGACCCCCTGAAAGTTTTATGCAAAATGAGCTATTGCGTCACTGTGTTGCCGTTAGAGGGCGAATAGCTACAAAAAGGGAATGGAAAGCAAGTGAACCATCAATTGCATTGTATTACGCGCGGATATATGGGCAAAAAATGTGTCTTAACTGAGTTTGAAGGCTGGATGATTGTAGGCACTCGAAGCATCGGAACCAGTATCAGAAAAACGGTTTCTCTTGTGAAGTGTTCGAGAGCTGCAGTTATTAATGTGTACAAAGAGTGGACTACCAAGCAGAAAACCGGGTCTCAAAGTTAGGGTTGTGGTCGTCACAGGATACTGAATTTTCGAGCTAAAAGGAGACTTGCCAGAGTTGTCCACTGCAACAGAAGAGAAAACAGTTCGTCAAATAGGGGGTAATCTTAATGAAGGAGCAACTGCGAACGTGTCTGAACGAACGGTGCGGCGCGCAATACGCCGTATAAGCTATGGGAGCCGAAGACCTGTTCGAAAGCCTCTGCTGTCAGCCTTGAACAAGAGCAGACGTCTCCAGTTTGCAAAGACGCATAAGGATTGGGCAGTAGATGACTGGAAAAGGGTCATGTGGTTTGATGAATCGCATTTTCAACTACACCATGCAGATGGCAGGGTTCGGATATGGTGAAAACAGCTCGAATGCGTGGATCCCAACTGCATTGCCATAACACTTCAAGCTGGTTGAGGCAATATTATGATTTGGGGGATGTTTTCTTGGCATTGCATGGGTCCTTTGATTACTATGGAACAATGTCTGGATGTCCAAGGGTATTTAAGTGTTATCACAGATCAAGTACATCCTATTATGTTAATGGTGTACCCTTCCGGGGATGGATACTTTCAGCAAGACAATGCGTTTGTGATACAGCTGGTTGGAAGAAAAGGACCCTGACTTTACCTGCCTTCATTAGCCAGCAAAATCATCAGATCTCAATCCAACTGAGAATTTGTGGGACGATATCGAACGGGGCATCAGACAGCCGGATCCAATTCCATCCAACTGAAGGAATTGCAGTCCATCGGATATGGGATCAAATTCTTCCTACCATCTTCCAACTTCTAACATAATCTATGCCAAGAAGAATGCGAGCAGTATTACGGGGTAAAGGTGGTCCAACACTGTATTGAGGGGGTGGTCGTAATAATTTGGCCACTCATTGTATATTAATTTACAATGAGTTTGGATTGTTATAGCAATTATAAGTATCTATAATATATTTTTTTTAATTGCGATTACTATGCTTCACACAAAATTATGATTATATGATGATGATTGAATTATTAACCTGCTGTTGAAAATTATATAATGGTAAAAACTGCCAATGTTTAGTTAAAAATATTGAGTTTATTTTCCTCTTTAGATTATACGGCTAAGATAAGATTACGATTTGTTTTAATTTTATTATTTTATTAACAAACAAGGTAGTGGGAGCAGAAAGATAACAATTTGCTTAAAAAATAAAAACTGGGCTTAAATATTGCATATAGTTTAACGTATTTATGTTGTGATAAAAGTATTTCAACACCGAAGGTTAAGAAGTTTAGGACAATTTTTTTGATTTTTGCCTATTTATTTTTGTGTATATATTTTGCATATAGAGAGAAATAAATAATAATTAATAAAATCCATGCCTTTCTTTATATATTTTAATGCGTTTTTGGTGCTTATTGTTTCCTTTGTTTCTATATTACATATCACCAAAATGATCAACCTTTAAAACTACTAAATTTTCTTCCATATATAGGTAACAGTGATATTTCAATTCTAACTAATATCATTGAGTTCCTATAAGATTGATAATGTTAACATGATATAACGTTTTCATTAATTACATAAATGACAGGATATGCAACACAAAATTTCATTTCCGAAAGATCTTGTTTTTAAGAAAAATAAATATACCACAATTTCATATTCTGTGATTTAGAAAAAAAGAATGAGAATAACTTTTAATTTAACTGTTAACTTTTATATTTTCCAATATATTATGAGCATTTGTTGCGAATTACTTAGGTTCCAACGTAGTTATATAATAGAATAATCTTTATGTTCCAGTTAGTCTAAATTCTAACTATTTTGTATCAGAGTTCCAATTTTAATAATCTTGAATTAGAATCAAGATTTTAATTATCATGCCTCGGGAGCGCTCTTAGATATCTAGAAAATACCTAATATTCTTCATCGTTTTCATGACGATAACTCTATTTTAATGCCGATTTATAAAGTCAGCCATTTTTCCAATTTTTCGGAATTTTAAACCTCATTATAATCTTTTCTATAAATGACAGATTCATGCTTTTTGTTAAATATGAGCTAGCCAAGACATCGAACTATGACAATGAAGGTTTCTCACCTGCACTATGCAGCAAAAGTTTTCTTGTATCTGTATAAATTTCGAGGAAATTCAATTATTATTCAGGTTTTTCGAAGAAAAGGACCCCAAGGATCAGATGCAAAATTTATGTTTATTTCCTGTATGTGTGACAATAGCTAGTTTCCAAGATCGTTAGAAATCCACCATTTCTTTTTTTCAGAATTCTAAATATCATTTTCTTTTCTTTTAGCATGGGCTTTTCGTTATTTGCCTTTATTTTATATTTTAGCATGTTATGTAATTTTTTGTTTTTATTTTAATAGTTTTTGCATTTAGCTCAATATTTCTGTTTTTATAGTCTTTCTCTTTGTTTGTATTGGTTTTGTTTTGCAATACAAATGTAACAATTTGTAATTTTTTTCTCCCATAAGGATTTAAAAAAAATTATGCATTTTTTAATATTCTATATATTTTATTGCAGTTTAAATTTATTTCTAAATTTTTTGCTTCCTATTTAATTGATTATAGACATAAGAATATCTGAGAGGCGTTTTGTTTGGTGCGATACATATTAGATTTATTAAAATATATGATTGCTTTCATATTTATATTAGACCTTTAAAATACTTTTTACATAATTATTTTTAATAATAATAATGGATAAGAAATTTAAATTTGTTTTACTCTTTATATCGATGTTTCTTTCATACATATTTTTGCTTGCAAATAATAGCTAGGTATAAGAAATAAAGATTTACAAATGCAGTTAGATATAAAAATGGCGCCACCAAATTTCCAACACTTTTACCAAAGTTAGATTTTAATCTTGATAAATAAAACATATAAATAAAAATATGGCAATAAACTGAACTATGGCTATTTTGAGTTTTTTTGTCTAACTGTTAACTTCTATAAAAATAAAGAAAAAAAGTCTGCAGACACCGTAATTAGTGAAAAGACGTTGCAATTAATTAATAGGTGGTTGCAATTTTCGGTATGCAAATTTTTTTAAAAAATAATAACGCAATTTTCATAATTTAAAGATAACATTTTTTAAAACCATTACAAAGCAATTTCCTTTAATAACAGTTTTTAGGATATAAATGATGCATTTAGCATCTTAATGAATATTTAAAAAAGAAAGAGCAATCCATGTTTGCTTTGTATATACTTTTTTTACCTCTTTAACTAATATCTAGCAAACACTGCCTACGTGCTCCGGTTAGGTTAAACTTTAGAGATCACAGTGCTTTTATATGATACTTGCTGTGCGTGACTTAAGTTTCTTCAAAAACTTTAAAATTGAGAAAAAGTAAAAAAGTAAAACGCATAAACTTTTATGTATAGATCCAACTTTAAAGCTTTGAAACTTTAATTTTTAAGCATAGAATAGGAAAGATACAAAGAAATGTTCTTCAACGTGTGGCAAATTGTTGCTCATTTCAGTGTTTTGATAAAAGAAAAATATTCAACAGAAACCTTTGCTTAGAATTTTATTGCATATTATATATGTAAAATGTTTATTTTCCTAAAAGAGTAAATTATTACATGTTAAGTAAATTGTCACGTTGACTTTAAATAAAACTAAATGCTGTAAACTCTTAACTCCTATCTCTAAAATTATCTTATTATGATTAATTATCCTTTATTAACTTCATTATCATGAAAAATCATCATCATCATCATAAAAAAATTATTATAATTATTATAACATCATCATTAAAAAAATATCTTTTTCTAACTTCATCATCATTAAAAACTGATTTTATTTAAAAATTCATTATAAGATTATTAAACAGTTTTTAGTTAGAATTAAATGATTTTATTTAAAAATGTTAAAATTCATCATTTATTTATAGGATAAAGCATATTACTTTTGATAAAAATTACTTATATGGCTTTTTTTATACTGAGAAGAAAGTCAAAGAACTATTATGAACATCTAATATAAATATGGATAAAAATCAAGGAACATTTTATTCAATCACTTCAATGTATCTAAGAAAAAAGGCTAAAATTAATCAATTGGAAATTACGTTAGCTATAAATAAAATATTTCAAATAATAATAATAATAATAATAATAAAACTAAATTAAGTTAGGTTGCGGAAATGTTAATGTAAATTTATTTCATAATTTTCATATTCAATGCGATAACTATAAGAATAACCTGAATAACACCACTAAGTAAAATTTTAGAACCTGTTAAATATCTGCCTTTTAAAATATTTTAATAAATGACATCCTAATAATTATCCTATTCGATAATTATAGAGAAAGATTAAACGGAAGGACTGAAATGTGTTTTTCATATGAATGATCTTAAATTAAAGAATTATGAAAATCTTTTATTAGAGGTGTGTTATTATTAATTGAATTTTATTATTAATTGAAGCAATAAACACTATTCACCTACTGCACCAAAGATAAAAAGGAAAATTTTGACTGATGTGTTTTTAAACAGCAAGTTCAAATGTGTTTATACTTTCACTAAAATTAAGATTAAAATTAACCAACTATATAATTCCATTTTTATAATGAATTTTGTTTAAGGAAAAGTGAAGTTTTATTTTATAGTTTGATATTTTATAAATTATTTTAGAAAGCAAATGTTGAAATAAATCTTTATCCTAGGCAACAAAAGGAAGCCAAACAATATAATATCTTTTTCAATAATAGGATATACCTTTATTTCGTATTTATAAATAAGCTTTCTAATTTAAGTATTTTAAGAATTTGTAATTCGAATTTTGATGGTATCAAAGATTTAGAGGACTTAACTAAATCATTAGCTGAAGTTTTGTTAAATTTATGTCTTCCAAATTATCTTAGCAATTAACTTACAGTTTTATGTATGATCATGGAATGTATGTGCCATTTTATATATAACAAAAGAACGCAGTTTCCATTTGAAAAAATTTTACTATTAATTATTAACGTTTATGCCCTCTTATAGCAGAAATAGAACAAAATGAGTTTTGAATAAATGAGAGTTCTAAAGTCCAAATTTGCATCTCTTACAAATGTATATTTTGTTAATATTGAAAATACATGCAACAATATGTGTCATTAAATTTGATTTGGATTTATATTTAGAATTATATTTAGTAGTACAATTATATTGTTTAGAAAAGTTTAATTTTCTGATGAATTTTTTAAAACCTCTTTTTTTACTGGTGTAACTCATGCAATAGATTTATTTCCATTTCAGCATCTAGATCAGGCTATTAATAGCTCTGTTTATAGTTGTTGCATTATTTCTTTTCACAAATTTTTCCTTGATCGTAACTGTGATATCACAGCCCTTACGTAAGAGAATTTGAAGGGATGTGATGAGTCGATCCCATATTGGTCTTTCATTACGTCACTGTATGATGTCAGAGTTTTAGCATAATATGATCCGATGTTAAAAACACTATTGTGTAGATCTCTAGATTTCAAAAAATTCTAAGTCCAACTTTAGAGTACACCCACACCCCACACCTATAACAACCAATAGGAATGAGTCATGACGTGTACCACCTCACCTCCTCCTCCATTCTGGCTAATACTATTTAAACAGCTTCATAAGGCCACATCCAGAGCTCGACGAAGATGATCAAAGTAAAGAAACGACCGCTAGTCACTATGCCGTCTACCATTACCGGGGATAAGCCATACGCCCCTTCAACCAAACTGTGATCTGTTGATGTCCCTTTCATGTGTTGGCGTATGTTTCTATGCGGTGCTTTGTGTTAATAAAGTGATTTTAACTCATATTTTATTCAAATGATCTGAGCATAAGACATTTGCAGAACCTGCAGGTTACAGTTGTAACAATAGTCTTAGATGTATTATTTTAAATAAAAAACTGATATAAAACAAACTGACAAAATTATTTCAGAATCGAAACTTGTTTCCTTACTTATTGTTGAAATGAGTGATAAAAATGTAATTGATATATCCTGATAACTTTTAATTTATTAATATTCATTGTAACTGTCTTATATTTAGAAATAAATTAAAAATGTTTTCAAGCTGAATGTTGTGTAACTTTAGCTACATAAAATAGAAACTATGCATCATTTCTTCATGCCACCTCATCTGCATATCTTTTATATCTTGTATTTAAGTTTTTAATTCATCCAATGAATAATTGTCAGATGTATGAATTAAATGAAACACAATACAATATTATAGCATCAAGACTGAAATAGAAATACAAATGTAACGTTATCCAGATATAAGAATAAAAATTTTGATTGATGTGCATTATAAAAATCCAAGAAATAAAATATAGTAAAGTGATAAACAACAGTCTTTTTCCAATCTATGTACTATAAAACAAGGACAAGAATAGTGAAAAAAAATTAATTTATTACCCAAAATTATGCACATATATATTAATTTTCTACATAATTTCTGAGAAGATTCTGCGATTTGTTGTATCAATTGACAAGGTTCTTGATCTCATCTTCGAAAAACGTGGTCCACTACGGATGTGAGATGGATTTTAACATTCTTTTAAAACTCATCATTAGTTTGAAAGTTTTGGCATCCTAATCAATTCTTTAATTCAAAGAGCAGATGAAAATCATTACTCGCCTCTAAGCTTTGATCTTCATTAGGAGTACAAGGACACAAGTCTGTTGCAGTAGACGACCTTTACAATGTGTTGATCAAGTGGTTCGAATGAAACGGTGCTTGCTGGAATCTCAGATTAAGAACTGAACTTGGAACAAAATGGCCAAATAGCAGCTCTGAACGGTGAATGTTTAGATATACCACCTCCAGATTCTTTCCTTTAGAGAACTTTTAAACTCAAAGAAGGTTAAGACCTATCTCACGCTGTTGGTGGTAATATTCTTCAAAGAGGGAATCGGAAATTGATAACAAATAGCAAATGCTTTAATCAAGAAATTACTACAATCAAACTTCTTTGTTATTTCGATGCTTCAATAAAAAAGTAAAGCAGTTTTTATGAAAATAACATGAAAGTGAATATTATCTGAGTCAAAACTATTAAATGAGAGGTATAGCTCAACTGGTATGGTTGCATTCGATTGGGATGTTCTTTGCTTTTATGTTTTATTGATTTGGTTCTTATAGTTTGATAATGGTCTTTTAATGGTTTGATTAGGTTCAATTTTACTGTGGTCTTGCTTAGATTTGATTTTTGAAATCAAGTTTTGTTTATTATTATTATGTAATTTATTGACATTGTTTTGGTAATAATTCCTGTCTTCAAAAACCTCAATTTCTTGGGATTTTCGTGTCCCGAAGGATCAATACTCGGACAAAAGTCAGACCTCTCACAGAAAAAAATCCCTATCTTGATTTCCTGCCTGAGGGTGACCCTTGATGAAGCCTTCAGGTCGGATTTTTTATTTCCTTCCTTTTTATTCCTTTAGTTATTTATTTCATTTTTGCTTTCAAATTTAATATTTATTTATTTCTAATTTGATTAATGCTTCAATCAAGAATCATACTTATAGATAACTTTTGACAGTAAGTTTATCATGTTCCTTATTCTTGTTCTTTATGATCCCAACGGATATTGAAAAAGAAAAGGAATGACCTTATTATATTTGTTAAGTTATATAACATCAGTTTAATAAATCTGAAGTACTTTCATGATATCCTTTACTAAATAAGGATAAAAAAATTTCTTTGGGAACGAGATTGTGTTTATTTGGAAAGAATTCATTTTAACAGAAGAAAGAAGAATTTTACAAGAGATTTGGATGGTAGTTTTGTTTTTTCCGAAATCTAAGCGAGATATCTGAAAACGGTTCTAAACTCCCAGCTGTTATAACCTTCCATAGGGATCTAAAAAGCACATAAAACAGAGAAATATCGTTTCAATTCCAAGAAAAAAAGTAGTCTAGCAGTATCTCTGTCCAAGCGAGAATATTATTTATATTTCTTATCTGCTATTTGGCGCTTTTCATATGTATGCACTGAAAACAACTTAATACGAAACTCAGCATGAACAAACACAAAGGGAATTGCATTCTTTCGCTCTGAAAATACACAATATTTCTCACGAAGTTATATTTTACGTCTTCATATTTTATTTCTTTCACAGTTAATATACTTTACGCACCATTTGTGAAAGAACACAAGATTTAAAATATACTTTGAAGGGTCGTTCGGAATAAGAAATACGCCTTTGATATTTTTTCATCTTTTTCTTAAAGCCGGTGACACCAATGAAATTCTGAAACATTCCGAACATCAAGGGAGGTATTAGGAATATTAAGGGATCAAGAGTTTCGTCTCGAAGCTTACAAAGGATGAAAATTCCAACATTTATAAATGAACCTTTGAAAAATATTGGCGAGGAGAAATTTTTCGAAGGTATTTGACATTTTTCTTGGATCAAGAAAGACATTAAATTCCGCATTGTATGATATAAATATTTATGCTCATCATAAAATTATTCTTGGAAAAATGAATCTAATAAACTATTAAAAAGCATAGCATTTATCTTTAATGTCATTGTCGAAGAATTTGTGAATTGTATAAATATTCCCCAAGGGAAACTTTTACCATAAACATTAGTGGAAAATATTACCAACGGAAAAACATTACCATTTCCACATATTTAAATAATAATAATATTTACATATGAATGCTATTTATAGGCCGGGATAGCCTGGTTGGTAGGGTGTTGGATTCACATCCCTTGGATTGTGAGTTCAAATCAGCCAGCCAAAGACTCTCCGTGTGTGGTGGTGGCTGGTGCACGTATAAGTCTGTCGTGGTCACAAAGTCCTCCATGTCGAGAGTAATACCACTGGGGGTACTGGATCAGAGGTGATCAGTCACTGATTCATGTCTAAATTACGATCTATAGTTGAATGAATGAATTGCATGAATGAAGTTCGCAACGTATAAAGGTTTGTGATGCGTAAGCAGCTAAGTCATACTCTTGGCCCTAGATGGCGCTACTGAAAAACAAGAGACGCAAAAAATGTCAGCATGAATTAAAACCGATTGAATAATTTGTGCAATACACATTGGTACAAAAATATTGCATTGCACATGTTGAACGGAAGTAAAACCATGAATCAAATATTGCTGAATGTATGAAATGTGAAAATAAAGAGTATCTGTTAAAGTGCTAAAAAGGAAAAGAAAATGTAAAAGCCTTTATATATGTATATATCACAAATTAAAATTGCCCGAATTGTAATATAAACGCAGCAGAAACGAATTGTAATAAAAGAACAACTTATTCAAGGCTACAAAAATAGTAATATTATAAACTTCTAGAACAATTGCGAGTTAAGAAAATTTATGTAGAGATATATATCTGAGTAAGATTGATAAACTGCATTTGAACGTTTATCTCTCCGAAAGTATTCTTACGTATACAATAGAAATTTTAAAATAGTTATCAAAGTTTTGAGGCTATATTAAAAATATAGCCTCAAAAATTAGTTAGGTTAGGTTAGAGGTTATTCTTCAAAATAAATGTTAAAATTTGATATTCATAGACCAAGGTTGTACAATATTTCCATACATTATAAATCTTATCAGATATCTAGAAGTAGAAAAACGAAGACCAGAAAACTATAGAAACATTGAAAGAAAAATATGCAGGGTAAATTTATTCAGAACAATGCATATGTTACCATTAAAAGAATAAATCCTGTTACAACGAATGACTATCTGCTATTATTCTTAATAACCACCGAAATTACTTACGTGACTGATTTAAAATTATGGATAGATGAAGAGTATTAATTATTAATGATACTAAGCGCCCTTATTATTAACTAGCCACCTTTGACGACCAGCCGGTTCGCCAATCTTAATTCTCGTTAAAATTTTAATAATTAAATATTTTATGTAATTCCTACTTTAATAGCTTCTTCATCAAAATATTTTAAAACTTCAAATTTTGATAGTCATATAATTTTCTCATAATATTATAAAGGTCTTCAGTCATAACGTAATATGTATCTCTCTAATTTTTTTTGTTAGCTCCCGTAAAATTTATGCTTTAAATGATTAATAAGCAATTAATATAATACAAAGCATACAACTAACCTAAAAATAATTTAAATCAAGTCCGCATCCGTTTAAAATAGTTGTCAACAATCAGAACACAAAAAGCATGCGTGAATTTTCAACGCCAGTTGGTAACTCAAATGTGTGAATTTTTCTATGCCAGTTGGGGTAACGCTATGCGGATTAGAAATTTTTAATTTCCTTTATTCTGTTTTATTTTAATTCAAAAGTTCTTCAGAATGAATCTGAAAGATCTATTAATTAACAATTTATAATTTTAAATGCTTCAAACATTAAGAAAATAAACAGAATCGTTTGAAATATTCGATCGAAAAATATTAAGCTTAACCGTTTTAGCGTGGGAAAAAAAGTGAAGCCTTACTCATTTGGCGGTGGGGAATGGGGAAATGAAGATTTTTTTTGGCGGAAAAGGTGCACATTTCCGACTTCCAAGGTTACATATACCAAATTTGGTAGCTACAGGTCAAACGGTCTGGCCTGTAGAGCGCCAACACACACACACACACACACACACACACACACACACACACACACACACACACACACACACACACACACACACACACACACACACACACACACACACACACACACACACACACACACACACACACACACACACATTGAACTTTATATAAGTATAGATAACAGCTGATTATCTTACTGAATGATAGGGTTTATACTAAAACCGACTTTTTGAAAAACCGGTTTTAGCCGGTTTTCGAGTATTTGTCAAAAAAATATAATAGGTAAAAATATTTTGTTTAATATATATATATATATATATAAACAACCGAAATCAATGTCAAAGTCAAAATATATATATAAAAAAATTAAGAATTGCATATACATATTACTTGCACAAAATAACGAAAACTCAAACAAAATTTCAAATAATATTTATATTATTTTCACTAATTTTAATTTCTCCTAAGAAAATAGGATTTTAAAAAACATAAAATATCCACTGAACGGTGGCTAAGTCTTGTTCATATTTTGGACACAATACTGCCTGAAATTGAAAAAAATCTTTCTCTACCTACTGAGCTTGGTTTTATAGATTTCATGGCATCAAATAACAAATCTAAGTTTTTTGTTCTTTTATTCGTTGACTCAAATAATGAAAATTTAGCTTTCAGTGTCTTTGGTTTTTTTAAGTTTTTCTTCAGGATCTTCAAGAAACTTTTGAAGAAATTTTTCAACGCCTTCTTTTAAAAAAGCATTACTCTGAGGAGTAATTTCTTCGATTTGCTCTTCATCAGAATTGGTTTCCACAACCAGAATTCGGAAATATTCTAGACAGTATCTTTCCAGGTGACTCAATAATTTCAGTTTTTGAAGCTAAAGAAAGTACACTAGATTTCTTCGCTGAACTAGAAATGTGTAAATACAGCAAAAGAGTTTGCTGATTCTACTTCTTTCTTGAATTTTTCTAAAGCATATAATAATTTAAAACTTATTTCAGTGTTTAAATTTTTTAGTTCATTTAACAGAAATTCAGATATAGCTTTTCTTGTTAATAAATTGGTATCTTGTTACCTAAGCCTTCAGCTGCTAGACGAATCGGTCCCAACCGATAAAATTCAAAATATTTGTTTTTTTTTGTTTTTTTTGAAGAAGAGGTATATCCAGGCGTTAAGGAAAGTCGGTTTTCTTAATTTAAAAACCGGCTTTCAAGTGCAACAAATTTATTTTAAAAAACCGTTTTTTTAAAACCGGGCTTGAAAAAACCGTCAAACCCTTCTGACTGTAAGATGGGATATAGCGTTTTATTCTTCATTGTAATACATATATGTTATGATCAATCTTATGATAAATTAATATAAAAACTAGAAGAAATATATTTTTCAATTCAAAAATTTTGTTTTATAAGCAAAAAAAGTCTGGAATTTTTCTTTTGTTTAGCTGCAATCTAAAATCACTGTGGATTATAAAAATTAATTTCTCTAAGTTTTTTTTATTCTTTTCATTTCCTGAAAGATGATATATTTATTATAGAGTTATATTAATTAGAGAAGAGAATTATATAGAGTATTTGAAGGTTTTCCTGAAAATAAAATTAGTTATAAGAAATCATTTTATACATTGTTTATTCACGAAAACAGTATATTTATAAATTAGTTATACATGCTTTTCTTCATTAATATATCACGCTAATAAATTATATTTTACAACCACAATTAACTGCAGTCCATTAACTTTTCTAATAGTAATGCGGTTTTTTTTTTACTTTTCATCAATAGACAATTAATTAACATTAAAATCTCATTAGCAAAATTAAAAACTGCTCTGAGTTCTGAAATATGGTCATTATGAATTAATTACAAATCACTAGATATTTTCTAGGTTAAAATTAGATAAAAACAATATATATTAGTTTGAATATTACCAACTGACAGCAAATCACTCGATATTTTCTAGGTTAAAAGTAAATAAAAATAATATATATTTATCTAAAATACAATTATTTAAAACTCATCAAATATATTTTTTTGAAATATTTGCTGAAATCTTTGTATATTTCTAAGGATATAAATAAATTAATCTTCTATGTATATCTCTGAAATATCTCAGAAATAAATTTTCTTTAAACGAAAACAGAGATTGTTTATGCTATGATGTGTAGATCAATAATTGAATTTAAGTGCTTCTAATAATCATACCAATTTCAAACTTTTGGTGAAAATATTATATACATGAGAAAATATTTTATTAATTTATGCTAATGAATTTAAACAAAGTATCAAAATTTATGCAATATATTTATGTTGATTCAAAAATGATAAAATATTTTAATTCACGAATTCTACATCTAGAATTTGTAACTTTTT
This sequence comes from Argiope bruennichi, assembly GCF_947563725.1. Taxonomy (NCBI): domain Eukaryota; kingdom Metazoa; phylum Arthropoda; class Arachnida; order Araneae; family Araneidae; genus Argiope; species Argiope bruennichi. Next base: position 82,667,347 of record NC_079158.1, read on the forward strand.
AAAGATTGATACAAAGCGGAATAATTTAAAAAAGCCTTTTTTTTCAAAAGGACAAAATACACTGCTGTGCAAAGCTTAAGCAACATGAGCTTTTTTTGCCATAATTCCACGAAAAATCATCTGAGAGACATTAAAATTTAGAAATGAGAGATAGCATTTTGTACTTAAACGATGACGAAAGAATAGTTGCGCAAAAATGAATACAATGCATAGAGTATGCTGTCAAACAAAAAAGGCTTGTGTAACGATACTTGAACTCCTAGCATCGTTACACAGGATATGCCTTCCTCTTATTGCAATTGTTGCTTCGCATTGTCTCTCCATACTCAGCACCAAGCTTTCCAATAGTTCTTGAGGTAAGAGTGGCCATTTCTCAATCAGCATCTGTTTCAGTTGTTGGGAGTTCCACGGTGGATGTAATCGTGCGGCAAGGCGTCTCCCAAAGCATCCCACACATGTTCTATGAGATTTAAATCAGTAGAGAATGCTGGCTAACCGATTCGAGTGATATCTTAAGTTTTCTATAGCTGCTGAACATCAGCAGTACGGTGTGGCCATGCATTGTCATTTATAAAACCGAAGTCTTGTCCAATAGCACCTGGGAGCAGATGCACATAGGGAAGGATCACCTCCTTGCAAAAGTGATCTCCGGCTAGAGAACCTCTATCAAAAACGTGGAGCTCAGTTAGCCCATTTAGCATAATGCCCCCCTCCCGGACGACAACTCCAGGCCCACCGTAACGGTCTCTTTGCGTGATGTTGTTGGGATGAAACAGTTCGCCGACTTCTCTCTAAATCAACTGCGTTGAGAATCACTTGTGGCACTGGAACGACTCATCCGTACAATGGAGTAGTGTCATCCGTACAGAGGACACTACTCCATTGATGAGATGTCCAGTTTTTGTGTACATTACACAACTCTAAATGGTGCCATCGATGGCCAACCTTCAAAGAGATGCAGCGTTCAGGACGGTGGGCGAATAGGCCACCTTTGTGAAGGCGTCTGGCCACCGTAAACAACAAGACTTGTTGTCCTGTTGTTGTACACAGTTCTGAGCAGTGGCATTTGCTGACTTGTATTGGGCTCTTTTCACCTGCAGGACGATATATCGGTCATCCACTGCAGTTGTTTTCCTAGGGTGGCCGCTACCGACCTTTCTAACAACTGTACCTATGGTTTGGAATGCTTTCCAAGCGCGTGAAACGACACTTTTGTTGATTCCGAACTCTTCAGCTACACTGTTCAAACTGCGCCCCCCCCCCCCTGCAGCTTTCAAATCATTCTTCCAGGTGTGAAATCGTCCAGATGATTTCTTCTAACCATATTTTAAGAAAGAATTCGCTTGCACTTGCAGCGAATGTTTTTAATTGAGCCTCCGTTCTTCTTTTCCTTGTAGTTTTGAGGTGCTCTCGCCGACTGAGAGCGTTTTGCATACACTCGCGTCTCCTATGATGTTTTGTTCCTGACATTTGCATACGTATCACCTTTCTACTGAATTGCGTATTCATTGTATTGATGGTGATAACCCCTTTCATGCAATTTCCGGGCACCTTGTTAAAGTTTACAAAGTTGCTTAAGTTTTGCACTATAATGTAGTTTATATGCTTTTTTTCAGAATAAAAAAATCCTTATTTTAAAACAATTCTTTTTGTTCAAATGGAAAATACATAGTTATAAAAAAGTGTTTTGATATGGGTCGATAATTTTGTAACTTAAGTGTTTTTAATGTGAGCAAAATCACTCCAAATATTTATTTTAAATCCATTCAGAGTGTTTCATTTGAACGATGCAAAAATTAAAATATTCATATAAATCAGAAAGGTATGATCAGGTGAATAAAATGATAGGAAACGTCATTTTTATGTGACAGATGTCATTTAACTTATGTAATCAGAGAACTATCATTCATGAAATGATGAATAACATAACGCTTTTATTTCCTACTTTTGTGTTATTCACGTGCAAGACATTTTTATTCTGAGATATATTTCCAACATTCGTAATACACTCCCATATTACAAAAATATATTTTTCAGCTACAATGCTTTTAGTTACCATCGAAAATCCTTTATAAAGCTCATATTTCATGGCTTTTGAACTGGACAGGTGGAGATCATAATTAATTGAAGAAAACTTTTCACCTTGCCTTTTAGATGAGCCGCATACCCATTAATAGCATGTGCATATGGGCATTGTAAAATGTGGCTCCAGAATAATCGTGTGCTCGCTACGATGTTTGCCAAACATGAACAACGAAATCTGGAAAATGATGCGTTTGATAATCTCCGGTATTAGGAAGAGCTGTTGTCTAACAGTTCCCAGGAGCATTGGAATGTTTTGGTGTATCCTGTCTAGACATTGTCTTAATTTTATATCTTCGTAGTTGCATGAGCCATCTGGAATATATCAGGACACTTCCAAAATCTTCCTGATTCAATAGCGGTATTAGATATGTGCTGTGACACATGGGTAGAACTTATATCGAATATTCACTCTCATTTAGTCCAATATCTAATTTTTAGATCATTTAGATCTCTAATAGGAAAAATTTGCAAAGTGCATGAATAAAAGGATTTTATTTTGCTTAGCCACTAAAAGTACCAGTGAAAAAAATTATTAAATATAGATTTTCTATAGTTTTTTTTTTTTTTTAGTTATATTGAAAAAAGTATTTTGGGTACTAATATTTTAAAGATAAAAGTTTTTTCCCCCACTACAGCAATCAGAAATGAATGAATTACTAAATTTGTAATCAATGACAATCTCAAGAAATTACTGAGCTTTTTTGCAACTTTTTTTTGATGATGTCAGTTAAATTGTTTAATATTGTCTGAAATGGTAATATTCAAAGTTCATACCTCACCAAATGTTAGTTGAAAAACAGTCTAATTTTTTGCTAATGTTAGAATGTCAAAAATATTTTGCAAAATATACTTGTTAGACAAATAGGGGATATTCAGTTATTTTTCAGTAGTTCATTTATTGATAAAATGACGTAAAAAGTCATTCTTAATTTCATTTAAAACGTTTTTCTAGTTGGAATTATGTGCATCTGTAACAATATAGAAATAAGCTTTTGTTCCTCGATTAAAGTGGATATCTCTTTATGAATTTCACAGATATTATTAACTAAAAGCATTTTATTAATCGTAAGCTCTTCTTTCATTTCTTGTATCATGCTAATGTTCTTTCATTTCTTGTATCATGCTAATATTCTTTCATTTCTTGTATCATGCTAATATTCTTTCATTTCTTCTATCATGCTAATGTTCTTTCATTTCTTGTATCATGCTAATGTTCTTTCATTTCTTGTATCATGATAATGTTCTTTCATTTCTTGTATCATGCTAATATTCTTTCATTTCTTCATCATGCTAATGCTCTTTCATTTCTTGTATCATGTATCATCATCATATAAATTGGAATGTGATAATGTCTTTTTTGAACTATAAATTTTAAAATAATAAACAATTGTAATATATTTGGCAGTTCTCATCCATTTATAGGCATGATTCATTGAGCAAATCAGATTTTTAAAATAATCTTAAAATAAAGTTATATAGTTTTCCATTCATCTGGTAAGTAAATTCGTTTGTATGCAATATAAAAATATTATTTATTTTAACTTTTATTGATTTGAAATCATTTCAGTATTTGCTAATATTTGACTTCTAAATAGGAGTCAAATGAAAAATAAATTCAGCTGTTAAGTCAAATATTTTGCTGGAACACGAACTATTACACCTAAAGCAAAATCAACCATAGTCAAATTCGGTCGAAAAATAAAGGCCATTGATCTGTTTCAGTTGCCTTGTCTCCACTTGTCCTAGACACTTGTCTAGACAGACTGCTGTGAACTGTATAATTGCTTTTATTGGAAGTTCTGTAATCAAATTATTCGAAATCGTTTTAGGCTAAACACTGATTGCTGTTTCAATCATTTCGGATTCTGTGATGTATTCGAAAATTGTTACGAATATATCTTATTAAAGAATCATAAATAATTTATGAATCGTATTTGCTTAAATTCAACTGATTTATCTGCTTTTATACCATTTCTGATTTACTTTTTTAATAAATAAACCATTTGCGATTATTTATTCACCTACTATTTATTATATTTTAATAAATTATTTATGATTATAATGATTATTAATGTTTTTTCTAGCAAGATATAACAATAGCTTTAAATAAAGAAGAAGAAATTGATATTTTCCTAAAGTATCTACAAACTATTCTCCATTTGCATCGTATTTACTACCAATTGATTTTATTCTTAATTAGTCGCTTTTGGCGACCAGCTGTTTCGTCGGGATTAACACTCACTAAAATTTTCTATTAAATATTTTATATAACTTGGCCTCTTTATAGTGTCTTCAGCAGAATACTGTTAAGGTTCAAATTTTGATAGTCTTATAACTCAAACTATCTTAGAACTATTGAAATGTTCTATTAAGTGTACCATACATTACCACTTCTATCACATTTTCCAAAATTTAAAACGAATGTGATTAAAATTCAGCTAATGTAATAACGTTTTTGCAGACACCAAACATGTTTCACAATATTTTTTCGAATATAAAGGATATCGATAATTATTTAAGACAATCAATTAAAAAATAATTACGTATTTGATGCGCATTGTGGTGTTATTAAAATCATTTCTGTGTGCTTGTTATTGCTTAGTTATTATCAATTGTTTGCTTTAAAAATAAAATAAATCTAGATGAATCAAGCTTAAAAATAATTTTCACGGTACAATTTTTCTCGATGTAAAGTTGAATGTCCTTGAAATTCTTTATCGTTATGTATCTTAAAATTATTTATTGAACATTTTATTGAAACTAATTTATTTTGATAATGATTATTTGAAATAATATTGAATGAGATAAAATCTTCAGAATTGCAAAAATCAGAAAATTTGTTGGGATTAAATTCATGAAAGTATAAAAATAGTGTTAGAAATTTGCACGAACAAAAATAATATTTTTAGAAAATAATAAATTTAAAAAATAATATTTTTATGTGAATAATAAATAAATGGAATTTAAATAATTGGAATTTTTTGAATAATAAATAAATGGAAAAATTTTCAGAATTGCAAAAATCAGAAAATTTGTTGGGATTAAATTCCTGAAAGTAAAAAAATTAGTGCTAGAAATTTGCTCGAACGAAAATAATATTTTTAGAAAATAATAAATTTAGAAAATAATATATTTATGTGAATAATAAATAAATGGGAATTATCATTGTTGATAATGCTTTTAGATGAAAATTATTTGCAATAATAAAATTAAATGTAACAGGCCTCAATCCAGATTGGCGTTTTCATACACAAGATATGGAATGGTTAAAAGCTGATAGGAAAATCATAGCTAAAATGTATTTATGTTGCATATAAACAATACCAAAAAAGTAGGTTACTTAATAGTATATAATAAGTAATGAAATTTCCCAAGTCACAGATATGAGAGAAGCCACCTGTTGCTCCTATGGCCAACAACAGCATTTCTTCTCTGTAGAAAAATTAATGAATCAATTATTAGTTATTCAAAATTAATGAATAACTATTCTGCAATTATAAGGAAACCACAAATTTTAAAATAAAATTTTATTATTTTATATTGCTTACTTTAGAAAAAAGATTTTTAAACAAAAAAATGTTTAGAGAGAGAGCTTTTAAGCATATAGTCTTATGGAAACTACTGCTGAGGAGGGATGAAAATCCTTTGAGAGATTATAATGAAAAAAAAAAAAATCACCTGTCCACCAAATTCCCCACAATCATTTTACAGCCCGTCTTTTCAGATTCAATAGTCTAAATCTGAAAAGATAGTGCCAGAAGGAGCAAGATTAAAATGAAACAGCGAAGCTTATTTTTAAAAGGTTGATTTAAATATTTATTTTATCTAGCTATGACACAAATGCATCTTTATCTTTTGCGTTTTCCTGAATTTCATACTTTCCAGATCCCTTAACTCCAAAACGATTCAGTAAATGCAGTTTGAAATACCAATTTACCCAAAAATGAACTCTTAAGATCTTTTCAAAATGGAAATCACTCTTTAAAAATGTGTTCTTGAAATGTAATCTTTTAATTCTACGCTCAGAATAGTCTGGCATCAGTCCAAGATGGCTGTATTTAATATTTCGCTAAGACGCCTGAGTGTTTTTGATAATGACAAGGATGTCATAAAATTAAAAGCATTTGCGTTAAAATTGACATGTACTTAATCACTTTGAAAAAATGATGTGTCCAAAACGTTTTAAATACTTTTTGACAGTTTTTACAATCTATATAATAAACAAAATGTTGATATTTTCTAAAATCTGCACATTAGGTAATTTAAATCGAGGATTAAAAAATATATTTAAATTCAAGCTTCTTGTTAATTTGTGATGGTGAAATTAAGATATATAAAAAGTCCAAATAATAAGTTTCGAAGAAATACGAAAAATTGAAACTGCCAAGTAGTCTAAAGTTAAGCGTTAGTTATCCTTCCAGACAGTTTCAAAACTTACCTAGTTTGGAAATATTAAAATTTGTTATGGTATTACTAGCTATTAATGATGAAGAATATACGCTACAATTAACTATATAACTGAATGATTAATGATGCATGATAATGAAATATGCAACAGTACTCACAGTAAGCTCTTTATTCATATGTAATAACTTTTTCTTCGATTAGTAGCTCAAATTACATTTTATAACATCATTATTCATTACTTAAAAATTATTCAAAGAAAAGGGAAGTTCGTGCTCAACCTTTATTTTCATTCTTTTCGCAATGATTGATTGATGCGTTCCGATTTTAACTATGTATCAAGTGTACCTAAATTTCTACAAAAGAAGCAAAATGTGACTTATACGGAAGATTATAATTCACTCTAATAATTCTTTTGATAAAATTCATTGCACAAAGAATATTTTAATCATAATAACTTAACGATTGCTCTGCAAAAAAAGTACGATCAAAGGCAAAATACGTGTGTGGTTGTCATATCCATTAGTTACACTTTGATTGAGTTACAATATGTGTTCAAAAATATCTATATATTTTCGGAATTTTCCTGAAAAGTTCAATGAGTTGTCTTTGAATTTCGATCATGCAAAAAATGTACTTACCATTTTACTGCACATTCGATCACATAAAAATTTAAGGGACTGACTAGAAATTGATGAAAAGGAAAATGATTGTTCATCTCATTTTATCATTATTAGAAATTGTTGAAATTGAATATATAATATTAGATACTGTACAATTCAAAACTTTAAACAATGATTTAATTGATGTGAACTGTACTTTATTGAGTTTTTATAAAAATAGCATGTTTATTCTAGAATATTTTAATTACATTCTAATTAACTATAATGTAAAAAAAATATAATTTTATTGTTAATAAAATTAGATGATGTTGGAAATCTAAACCTCGAGCAACTAAAAACGAATGCCATAGCAACATTTTTATTATTTATGATGCATAGTGTATCTATATTATGTAATTAATTTACAATAAGAAATTCTATTTAGAAATTTCTTACCTTTTATAAATTAAAATTGAAAGTGTGTTAATTTGTATAAAATCTCTTTTTATTTAGCTTTTCCTGAGTATTAACTGAAATTAAGCTCACACAATTTTGATATTTTCTTGAATCTTAAGGGTATTTAACTAATTTTCTTTAAATATAACTTAGCCTTTATAATTGGTTTTGAAACTCTGAAAAGAAAAACACAGCATATTTTTCAATATTTCAGAATATTGCATGCACAATTTACTTTACTAAACTCTTTATAATTCCTAGAAAAATAGATTTTAATATAATGCTAAATAATACTTCTTTCTGATTCTTTGTGATTATATTCTTTATGATTCCTTTAATTTGGTTGAGAACAAAACATTTTATAAACAAAAATTTGGGATTTAAAAAAATAATCATTCCTATTTCTCCTAACTGATTTTTGAGAAAACACATGCAAATCATGTCTATTGCAAAAAAAAAAAAAAAAAAAAAAAAAAAAACCATACTGATGGGAGTCGAAAATGCTTATCATCTTGAGAAACAGGGGCGATGCAGAGTTAAAATTTTTCAATTTCTGCTCCGTTCCCTGAAGGAAGGTCCGAAACTTCACTGTGAAATATGAGCTCAAATATATTTTTCACATGATTCTAAAACAATTTATCCAGCTCTTGTGAACAATTGTCCGAACAGTTTTGATTAAATAGCGCATTATGAATTTTCACAAAAAAATATTATCTTTCTTTACTTTCAAAATTTGTGGCTAAAGTGATGCTACTTTTAATAGTTGTAGAAATATCGAAAATACATGCAATTTACTGAATCGACCACTTGTTTTTTATATGCATTAATGTATTTATTGTATAACAACTCGCAGAATAGGAGTAAGTAAATTATGAAAATTATTTACTTTATTACTCGTAGTTATATCATTTCTATCATTATCCGAATAATCAGTTATCAATTTAATTCCTTTAAATAAATAAATAGTATAATTCCTGTAAATGAATTTACCAAAAATTATTTCCTTTTAATTAATTAATAGAAATCACGCAAAAAGGGAGTGTTATATGTGAAACATAAAATATCGACAACTGATTTAAAGAGTTGTTTGTGAAAAAACATAAAATATCGACAACTGATTTAAAGAGTTGTTTGTGAAAAAACATAAAATATCGACAACTGATTTAAAGAGTTGTTTGTGAAAAAACATAAAATATCGACAACTGATTTAAAGAGTTGTTTGTGAAAAAACATAAAATATCGACAACTGATTTAAAGAGTTGTTTGTGAAAAAACATAAAATATCGACAACTAATATATCGATGAGATATGAATGCTAAAATGGCACTATATTTATTCTATTAGATAGAGTATATCAGGAAGAATTTCATGAAAGAATTGACGATTATGAGATATACTGCTTAAGGAATAAAATATATACCTCGGATGTTAAGAAGAGATATAGCTAAAACACAGTTTGCTTTTTTTTGCCATAAAAGCTATGAAGATTTTGCTTTTGTAAACTGAAAAATTATGTTTCTTTCATTATTCTTCCTTAGATCATTTTCGTATGAAAAATAATTGATTTTATATCAATTAGTTGATTCCTAAAGCCTGCAAAAATATGAAGTACGGAAATAAGTTAACCAGAATTTTAATCTTTGGTTGCTTAGATATTAGAATTTTATTCCAAAATTGGAAGTTAACACTAAAAGGCAATAGATAACTTCTGGAAAAGACTTTAGTTTTAAAGTTAACATGTTATAAATGTATGCGCATGATAACTTCTAGTTCAAATTATCATTTTTATCAGCCTTTTTCTTTCTTATACAAATTTAACATTCTTTCCATTGATTTTTGTTTTTTGTTAATATTATTCAATGAGCAATGTAAATGTCAGATATCAGTTCTGTACAATAATGCAGCAGAAGTAAATGAAACTTTTACTTCTTTTATATGAAATATAACTTTTTAAAGACATTATTTTTGTTATGCTTTTGTCATCTTTCTAAGCATTTTTTAAAATATCATTTCAGTGAAAATAGATTCAAATTATCAAGGAAAAAAGGTTTGTTTATTATGTTGGGAAAACGATTTATTTGTTCTAAATTCTCAACGGAACTTTACATTGAAAAAAATTCTAATGGCAGAAAACAATTTTCTAAAGTATACAACCTTTTCAATTATGATTGGTTAGTGGTTTAGCATAATAATCTATATACTTATAATAAAGCTCAATGTGTGTGTGTGTGTGTGTGTGTGAATGTTGGCGCTCTACAGGCCAGGTCATTTGACATACAGTTATCAAATTTGGTACATGTATACCTTAGAGGTCGGGAATATGCACCTGGGGTCCCTTTTTTGAAATTTTAATTAGAATTTTAATTATTAATTAAAAACTAACTTTCCCGCCAAAAAAATCTTCCTTTTTTTCCACGGCCAAATGAGTAAGGCTTCAGTTTTTTTTTTCTACCAACAGTAATGAGGCTAGGGTTCACATTTTTCGGCGGACTATTTCAAACGATTCTGTTTATTTTCTTAATGTTTTATGCATTTAAAATTAAACATTGTTAATTAATCCATGTTTCAGATTCATTCTGAAGTACTTTTGAATTAAAATAACACAGAATAAAGGAAATTAAAAATGTATAATCTGCATAGCGTTACCCCAACTGGCGTAGAAAAATTCACGCATTTGCGTTAACGTAACTGGCGAAGAAAATTCACGCATGCGCATTGTGTTCTGATTGTTGACATGACAACCAACGGATGATTTAAATTATTTTTAGGTTAGTTGCATGCTTTTGTAAGTAAATTGTATTTATGTTAGTTATATATTTTTTTTGTATATGCTTATAGTTTTAAGTACATCGTTTTTTAAGTAGTTTTTTTAAACCTGTTTTCGACCGATTATTTTAAATGATTCATTTTATTTTCTTAGTGTTTGATGCATTAAAAATTAAACATTGTTAATGAATCGATCTGTTCATAAAGAATCTGAGAAATTTTTGTTGACAAATTCTTGAGATATTACATAAATTAAGAAAGATATTCTTTAGTGCCCATAAAGTTTAAACGCTCAGTGACTCTATTATCAGTAATCATATTATTAAAAAAATGCTTTGTTTCAGTAAAAAATATTATTATATTAATTGCAGATTAATCATTTACACTTTAATTTAAAGCATAATTTCTACTAGGGGTAACAGAAAATTAGAGAGATACATATCACGTTATGACTGAGGGCTTTTATAATATATGAGTGAATCATATGACTATCAAAATTTGAAGTTTTGAAATATTTTGCTGAAGAATCTATTAAAGTTGGAATTGCGTAAAATATTTAATGGTATGACCGGAGTTTAACCCCCTGCTTTGCACAATTTTTAAAAATCGCCAACAACGGCCTTGCGAAATGTTCAAAAGCAAAGGAGCAGGTGTTCAATTATAGTGCATAATAAAGATTGCTAGATTTGGCGCGTTATCGCAACTTGGCGAAGAAGGGGGTTAAACTCCGGTTCAACCTATTTAATTATTAAAATTTAAACGAACATTAAGATTGGCGAACCGGCCGGTCGCCAAAGGCGGCTAGTACTGAATAAAGCAGTCGGCTATTGTGGACTCCAAGTTAGTAGGGTCTATTCAACTGTGTTATATAATATTGCAAATATTGTAAAATATAGTATGATATATACATGTACTAAGAAAATAATATCGTTGAGGAATGAAGTAATAAGGAGTAAATTGGATCATGATCAACAGCAACAGCAACAAAAATGTAACCTTAAAATGATTATAAAATTTAAAAAAATTCTCTGGAATTTTTTTTAAATATGAAATTTATAACTTTAGAAACAAAGATGTTATAGGTAAAATATATTCTAAAAATATTTAAATTTTAAGTAATTAATTCTTGATCCAATTCCTACTTTTTTATTTAATTAATCTTACACGCGCTCTGTAAAACTGTAAATTCAATACGTTCACAAGCTCTGAGCGAAGGGATAGAAATCCTTAATGTTTAGCATTCTTCTAAAGATACCTAAATTTCCCTAGCCAAAATCGACACGTGTCAAAGAGACCCCTATTAACAACAACAAAAAAAAACCCTCATATATGGATATGAATGATATATATCAAGACAGTTTCGGAAAATAGGTTTTTCTTAATTTCTACAAAAAATTAGTGTTCCTGTAAGAGCAACATTTTCATTTGGAGACTTTTGGAACATGTTTATTTCATTTTTTAAAATTTGTTTACAAAATTCATATCCCTATGCCTTGCACAACCAACACATGAAATATAGTCTCATAACTTTCCTTTCTTTTAAATGCAGATACTTTTAAACCAGGTAAGTTATCTTATGGTATATAAGATTTTAATTAACTTAATTCATATTAGATATAAATATTTTAAATGCTTCAACAAATTATTGTTAACTATTATTACAAGGCTATTTCGGTTTATTTCTTTCACCCATACAATAAATTCGACTAGTACTGCTAATATTGGAAATGTTTAATGAGGCCTATTATGTTATAATTAAGTCATTAGCCACAATAATTTTCATTGTATTCATTTCCATCTTCATTGCCTGTTGAGAATATTAAGATATAAAACAAATTTAGTTTTTAAGGAAACTAGTAATTGTAAATCAATATTGATTATATTTAATCTTGTTTCAATAACACTGAAAGTAATTCTCTAAAGTAAATCACCCTTGTTATCAACCAAAACGAATCGTTCGAAGTTTTTGAAATAAAGCTTGAAAATTAATGATCCACGTTAAATAGGAACATTAACTAATTCTAAATTACAATAGCATTTGCTGAAGTTAATAAGTCATTTTTCTAATTTTTTTTACTTAACTTTGATTTACTATAAACGTTATGAAGCAATTATCTGTTGTATTTCTTTATTTTCTCTTACGTACTTCAATTTTAAATGAATAAATATTACATCGTAAAGGGATTTTTTATACATTAATTTGAGTTTATGAAAAGTAGAATGTCATGATTGGTTGGATTTTATATCTCCCCTCACACGTGGGATTTAAAATAGATTTTTTTTAAATCTGAAAAGCGATGAAACCTAATTCCTTCATTAGAAATCATATTCTTAGATAGTGAGTAGCTTACTGTGGTTCCTAAATGTATCTCTGTGACATAGCTTTAAAATTTATGCCAAAACGTTTGCTACACTGCTAATTATCAGTGTATTTAGGCAACTCAATTATTATAAACCAATGAAATGAATTATGAGTAATATTCTAAGTAATATTTAATGATTTTATTTGAAATTGTTGAAGACTTTAAAAAACACTAAACGTAACATTTTATACAATTTTAAGTGGCTTTCATTCATCTGAACTAATGTAAAAAGCATTAATTTTTAATTAATGCTTAAACACTGGTCAGCATTTAGAGTCGATAAACTTTCAAAAACATAAACCTGATTTGATAAGTGGTAAACCAAAAGAAGTATAATTTGTACGTAAACAAACTGAATCCATTAATATTCAATAGTTGAAATTAATTTATTCCAAAACTTTCAACAAAACTACAACAAACACCTCTCCAATGTTTTTGCTTCTAGTGAGTACTACTACGCTTCTAGTGAGTACTACGTAAAAAAAAATTGTATTTTTTTTACGATAGTACTATAGTTATTCTTAAAATCTTTTTCAACTGTCGTAATTACAACTACTCGGCCATTGATAGTTCTTGTTTGATAATGGAACATCACGTGAAACACAATATAATAATTCAGTGGTTAAAAAATAAGCATTATTTTACATAATCTGAATAAAAAAAATTATAATTTGTTAAAATAACAGTTTTATTTTTATATCTATAAATAAAAATCTCATTTCCATAAATCTTCAAATATGCACAAATAAGGCAATATTGTAATTTATATAATTTATCTTGTAATTATTATCTTATAATCTTCAAATAAAGTATATTTTATTTAGAAAAATAAAATGAAATAATTTATATCATAGGAATCATTGTAAGCTAATTTACTAATGAATTATTCCTATATTCGTTGGAATCTTGGAGCCTTTAATAAATAATTCACGATTTTTCATTTCGTAAATTAAAATAAAAATATATTCAAGTAGTGTCTCAAATATATGAAAACAAACAACATATGACAAAAATATGTCATATGTTGAAATGAATTTTAGTGCATATATAAACATATAAATTTATACCTGATGGCTTTCAGCACCTTAAAGAACTTAAGGTACTGAAATCAACGTAAGGCAATAAGGTAGTCCTCTTTTGTTAATTAATTTTTTCCAAGAGTCTTTCAGAAAGTAGCAAATTCCACAGAATTACTACCTCAAGCTTATACATACAGGGTGTTCACAAAATTACTTCTCTGGTTTGGAGACCTTTACAGCTAAAACTTACGAGCAAAATAGATCAAATTCTTCTCACAGATTTCGGAAAATAAGATAAGGGAAATTTCGGGGTGGGGTGGGAATGCAGTAAATATAATAACAAAAATCATTGATTTTCATTCATGATTAGAGCAAACTGCTGAAATCAGTGATTATATTGAGCATATTGAAAATTGATGATGCAAATTTTCCTAAGTGTTAAATATACACACACCCACACATTTTACATGAACTTCCTGTAAATACACACTTTTTATTCCTTGAGTGATAAAAAATACACAAGCATAAATGAATGACATGCTGTATGAAATTAAAAGCAACGACATTTGTTTATAAATTAATAATAACATTTTATTTATGCTTCGAACTTACTCTTATGTGTAAGATAAGGGATCGGCATTTTATAATTTTTAAAACAGAGTCGCTTTTTATCGACAATCTGCATATGAAATAATTTATTTAACGCTACCATATATATTAAAAAACTCGTTAAAATTTTTTCATATTCTGTGTGTAATATTCCAAGAATTTTCATTTTACTTATGAAATCTATATTGAAATGGGAATAAAGGAAAAGAAAGAAAATCCATCATATTTCAAGACGGAATTATCTATTCTGCAGAAGATGGAATTTTCATTAATAAAATTTCTGAGTTCTAATAAACATCTTTTACTACCAACCTGTTTTGCTTTATTTAATGCAGAACTCGTCTATATCTACTTTACTCGTTTATGACGTTTGATTCAGACAATTTCAGGTTGTGGAATCGCCATATCAAATTTTTCTAGAGGATTTCTTATATTCTAAGTGGCATTATATTTGAATTGTTACAAAGTAGATAGTTTTATGATAGTATTTATGTGTTAGAATTGTGTATTAATATTTATTTTCGGAAATGGAATATGGTACTAAATCTAATACGACAAGTGTTCCATGACAAACTGTATTGGAAAATAAAATGACTAAGTGGCGAAAAGGAAAATTTGGATTTAAAAGGGTTTGATGTATATATATTTAAATATAAAGCTCTTTTATAACTACTGAAATACGTACATTCTTTTATAATGCTAAAGACAATGGATTAATATTAATTTTTAAGGAAATTTACATGAAGCCATTTTAAATTGAACTTCATCTTATTATATCTTATTCTGTCTTAATTACAGGTGTTACTACACACATTTCAACTTTCTTGTATATGAAATATACAAGTGTCAAAAATTCGAACCAGAAATTTTTTCAAATATCTAAGTTTCAGATCTCCACGAGCCTGAAAAGCAAAATTTTAGAATTATATCTCCCTATCTGAAAGCACGATAATTCAAAATCGCTTTGAGTTGGATTAATGAAATTTGGTATATGAACATGAAATAAAATTTATATTGTCACGTAGGTACTCTAATCTGGAACTCAATGACTCACACAAGAAGTAGAGCTAAATCAATTTATTAACTCAACTCGGAACACAGTGACTGACAGATCTTCTGCTTTTATACTAGCAGGGAAAGTTCCAGAATACTTTTCTGGAGACAGTAAGAAAAGCCCAGAATACTTATCTGGTAAACTAAAGAAAGGTTCAGAATCTTTTGGAACATGAAATAAAGGAAAACATAAAATCAAGGAATTAAATATTTATACAAACTGTGCATTGTCTCTAGCGGGATTCGAACTTACGATCTCTTGAGAATGAGATCCGTGCTATGACCATTCGGCCATGGAGGGTCGACTGCCGCTTTTCAATGCGGCTATATAAAGTCTGTATGAAACAGGATGCATACAAAACGTAAAATGCTCGGTAATAAAATTTTGGAATACAAGTTTAGCATCTGAAGTGAACAATTTTATCAAATTTTGAATCGAATCTGTCGAATGGTTGATGATCTGTCATTCTGTATTTTCGAATATATGTAAAGGCAGTATATGAAAACCCTAATGACTAAAATATATGAAATTTGTAATATAATCTGATGACTACATTTGTAATTCCATATCAAAGTTTGGTTTCAATCGGTCGGAAAATAGGTGTACAATATGCATATATATATATTTGATTTCTGAGGTACATCTACATTTTTATTGCATGCCAGACCGTCTATATTCAGTAAAAACGAAGGGATTTATAACAAAGATCCACATTTCGTTATTATTGTTCGCTCATGCCCCGCAAGGCATTCGTGGTCATACTGAAGGTTCACAATTTTATGCGGGGAGGATAGAATTTTTATTTCAGCATATACGCTAAATTTTTGGAAAGATAATTCACACTCGTTTAAAATGCAATTATTAAACTCATTTTCAGTTTAAGTAACACTTGAGTTTATCGCACAAAATATGTTAAAAAATAATGCTTTGTTTTTTATGAAATTTTAATGTCTACAATTTTACCATTTCATATATATTTATTTCTGTATTAGATGAAACCTTGATGCTTTAAAAAAAAATTTGAACGTCATTTTCAAAGTGAAAATGATTTGTTGAAGTAAAATAACGATTGAAATTTATATCATAAATCATAATCAGGAAAAAAACAAACCCCAAATCATTTTGAATTTATTCAAACAATTTGAATTTATTAACTTTCGGATGTCATGATAATTCATCTTTCTCTCTTGCAAATCAATTTATTTATAAAACTTATTATCTGGAGAAGACAAAGGTTATCAGTGGTAGTTTCTACAAAATAATCTATATTAGTATAATATTTAAAGTTTAATCTATATTAATTTTATTTTATATATTGAAATAATTCATTTTTAATATTAATTTTTTAATTGAGTTCCTTAACAACAAATTCCCTGGGGAAAGAAAATTTATAATTCAATTTACAACTGCCAGATTCTTAAAATCAAATAATTATTCATATTCATTTAATAAATTATTTTTACATGTTATACTAATATGTTTTTCTTTTACAAGTTTTGTATTTTTCAAATACTTAACAAACACATACCCTGGGGAAAACAGAATTTAACAACTGACTGTTTATAAATAATAAATTTTAGTATCCCTATTATTTATTTGAATTCTTTGTTTGTAATAATCGTATAGTCTCGTTTTTTGTTTATGTTTTTTTTTTCAATCCACATTGTCAAATAAAGAAATGCGAGTCATTCAATGAGAAAATTCTCTTAACTTTACTATCAGGAATAAATATAAAGATCTTATTGTGAACTGGAGAGCTAAAAAAACAGGAATCTAAAGAATACGAGAGAAGCCAAGAAAAAAAGAAGAAAAAGAAACTATGAAAATAATTCTAGCCATCGTCCTGCATATTTATCACGGCGGAAATATATCATAAATACATGACACGTTCTTTTATTGATTATGAGTTCAATAAAAGGAGTTTATTGAATTTGCTTAAAGCTTTTAAAATTAAATAATAAGTATTGAAAAAATAAAAAGTCTCCTCATGAACTTTCTTTGTTTCTTTAACAGAAGTACTAGCTTTTACACCATTTAGAAAACTTTATCTTTTCATTTTTATAGGAAATGGAACTATGAATATTTTTTCAAAGAGTTTATTTCATCATGCATTTATGCATATTGATTTGTCTCTCTTCATCTTAATAAAGAGAGTAATATTATAAAAATATTATTTTTTGTCGTATATCTATATATGATAATCAAGTTAAGGATAACCCTAAAACAACTTTATAACATCAAAAAATGCGTTGAATACTGTCACATAAAGATAATATTTTTCATATTAGTGGAATAATAAGTGTTTTAATCCATTCTGTGGAAATAAAACTTTTTAAAATATTTGTAAAGAGATTTTTTTTAAAATCTAATATATTGCTTGCACTTGCGCGAAGGTTATATACATAGTAGAGTTATTTTATCGAATTTTTTAAAAATAAATTTTTGTTTATTCGTATTTTATGTACTGACGTACCGCTGCGATGAAACTTTGCCAACTTATTGCTTGTACTTGCGTGAAGGCTATACGCATAGTACAATTATTAGCATTTATTTTGAACACAATAAAATTGGGCTTGCATTATCAATAGCCACCAAGAAAGCGCAAGGTCACTCATTTCACGTATACGGATTAAATCTAGAAAATCCATGTTTTTCCCAAGGCCAATTGTATGTTGAATTCGCTGGAGTCGGAGAACCAAGAAATTTATT
Organism: Argiope bruennichi; assembly: GCF_947563725.1. Classification (NCBI taxonomy): domain Eukaryota; kingdom Metazoa; phylum Arthropoda; class Arachnida; order Araneae; family Araneidae; genus Argiope; species Argiope bruennichi. The sequence continues at coordinate 82,685,414 of NC_079158.1, forward strand.
TGTTTTTACTAAACTGAACTATTTCTGAAAAAGAAAATATTGCTTACCCGAAAGCCCTTTAATAATAAAATAAAAAAAAGAATAAATATTTTTTTTTACTTCTCCATTATATATCATTCATGTTCAATAAATGTATTCATTGTCGACAAGAAAATAAATATCATTCTTTCTATCATTTCTAATTAAAAAAGATAGCTATTTCAAAAGATATTTCCAGAATTATTTCTTCGGCGGCAGCAACGGGCCGGGTTCCAGCTAGTATTATATAAACATGAAATTTAAATATATTTTGATTGCAAAGCTGAGGTAACTGTTTTTCGAAAAGTCTATTTTAGTTAATTGTTCAATTTAAGTAAAAGTTTTTTTTTTAAATTTCAGAATGTTTTTTTTTAAATATTAAAACATTAAAGAAAGAAACTTTTTTTTTTATCAGAACCAAAAATTTTAGTAAATTAACAAGACAACGATATTTAAAAATTAGAAAATTTTAAGCTTTCACCGTGAAAATTATATCTTTAAATGTAAATGTTTGAGTATATATCCTTTAAAATTGTGTTTTAAATACACTTATGGGAGAGAAACTATTAATACACATGTTTTATAAACTCAGAGAAGTTAATTTTGCCTAGATACATTAACAGTGGAATGGCAAGAGCCATTACATTTTATGTTTATGTCTCTCAGCGAAGCCATGAAAATTAGAAAATTTTCTCAGGAGACTATTTTTATTAGTCTTCTCTTAAAGAACTTACTTTTATGTACATTAAATGCCATAAATAAAATTCATAGTTCCAAGATAAGGCTATTTAAATATTTTAATACTAAACTCTTGACACTACTTGTTTGAACAGAAAATATCTGATGAAATAAAAAAGCTTAGAAGAAAGAATTATAATTTATTCTTATTACCACCGAATTTCTATCTTAAAATCATTGATATTAAGAGATATTCGAAATGTGATAATAGGACCAATCAACTGAGTTGCTAATGAATATTTTAGTGAGTCATACTTTTTATTAACAAGGCTGCTAAAATGGACCAATTTTTAAAATAAAAAACGATATCACGTTAAACTGCCATTTTATTTGAATAAAAAGTAAATCTTTTTAATGAAATCATGCAAATTCTAGTCTCTCAAAGTGTTAGAGAATTTGATACTTTGCTAAGCTTGGTCATAGTGCAAATTCTATCTCTTTTATTTGTAACTATCATACTAAAAGGAAATTCGATTCTTTAAATGATGAAATAAAGTCAGTTCTTAAATACTTTTTAAATACTAATCAAGAAAGAACTAGCAATTAAATTAACAATCAGGAAAGTTGTTTGCGATTACAACCACAAGGCGTGATTTGTTTGGGAGTTATATTATCAAAACATTCTCCTGCTCCAAAAATTGATTCCAACCATAAAATGTACATTAGTCGGTTAGGAATATAAATTTACAGTTAGCAATAGAAATTACATGCTAAGTAAACTCGAGCTTTGTAAATTTTTTTGTAGGCCTAAATTAACTTTATTGACAAGGATCAAATTTCTTTAGAATTAAGATATTGCATATTTCCGTATTACAAATTAAGTATACCTGAAAATATGTTAAAATATCAGATGTATTTGAATTAAACTGTAAAACCATCGTTAATCAAATCCAGATTCTTTCTAAAAAAAGTTGTTATTCTCCGAAGTGTTTCCGAATTCACAATTTCAAAAAACTACTGAATGGAAAAACATGCAAATGAGCGAAATGGATAAACTGAGTGGCAGAAGTCAAGTCAAGAAATCAATCAAGATATTATAGAAACAAAATTGCAATGAAATTCTGTCTTGATCGAAGAGCTTGAAGCAGACGACAGAGTGACAATTGAAGAGGGTTTAAGAATACTAGAGGTAAGCCAATGTTAAAACGTTAGTTTGCTTTCGAATAACCTTCTACAACATTGAAATACTTTATTTATTTTAATGTGAAAACTGAAACTGGCCGTAGTTTGCTATGTGCTTTATATTAGTAGTATTTCTTTTAAAGCAATGCAGAAACTATAGCTCATGTATTGTTGCTAATTTTAGCTTCCCTAAGAGATGTTGAATAATACATTTTGATAGGAAATTTTTGATTCTTGTGTAGAAAAGTATTTAAGTGAAAAACTTTTTTTATTTCATAAAAGAATACTTAATGTATCATGAAATAAATTTATAAATCATAATCGTGTACTGTTACATGAAAAATGCTTTCTACATCCGATAATTGCTTTAAACATAATCATACGTTTCTCCATGAAAGAAATCTAAAGGCAATTTATAACATTCTCAGGCAAAATCCACGTAAGAAATGTCTTTACACATAAATAAAGAAAAAAACAAACAAAAAATGCATAAAAAAGTAAGCAAAAAAGAAAAACTTTAAAGATCAAGATACAATTTTAAACTAACGGAGAATACCATCTTCAATTTATGGAACCTTATTAAGGATATGTGCATAGAAAAAGGAACAACTTTTTTTAAAAACTGGCATAGGTGTTCATTTTTTGAAATACTTTTAACCACCAATCTAGTGGGAAATACAATGCAAATACAGGGTGTTCTTTCTACTTTAAAATGTCATTAAAAAAGCTTTTCGAAATATAAGCTTTCATAAACGACGTTTCACATTTTTTAATGTACTTCATTTGTAGTTAGCAGCAAAGAAATTTATACCTCGAAGTACAATTTCAGTATTAAGTTCAGGCTTTTAAAAGACCTCCGAGACATTTCAGAGCAATTAATTATTTTCCCACCGACGTTAACGTTCCATTTCCTGGTTTTCTTTAATATGAGATTTTAAAACAGTTTCATTGTCATATGTTATGAGTAATTTTAAGGTATCTTATTCAAAGAAATTTAACTCTTAATGGGATATGAAAGTTATGTTCGAATGTATGTCTAGAATATATTGGGGTGGGTTTAATTTTACAATGAGGATAAAAGTAAAGCGACGTCCCAAATAATAAAAGGCCACATAAAATTAAATTGTCTTTGTGGCTTTTGCTTTTTAAAACTAACTGGGAGTTATCCAATACTTTAAATAATTATGCTTAAAAAAGAAGTTAAACGTTATTAGCTATCGTTATTTACTGATTCGTGGCGATAAATGGAAAAAAAATACAAATACAGAAATCAGTGACAATTTCCATGCCCTTTAAATTGTAAGATTTCATTCTAAGAAGTTTAGTAATATGGAAAGTCTACAGCTCGGTGGTTATTAAATTTTAAGTTAATTCACACAAGATAATCAAAAATAAGGCAGAACTATTAATTTGATTTTTTTTTACTCTCCTAGTTTAAAATATTATTTTGGCCGGCATCCTGGCATAAGGGTAGCGCCTCTTCTTCGTGACCTCGGCGTTCTGGATTCGAGTCCTGGTTCGGGCATGGTTGTTCTTCATTTGTTCTATCTGTGAGATGTGTGAATGTGCCAACCCCCCCCCCCTGTAAAAAGGGGTTGTGCAAGCAAATGAGTGATGCGTGAGTAGCAAAATCGTACTCTTGGCCCTAATTGGCGCTACTAAAACAAGAGACGCTCCCTATCGGCTTAAATCGAAACAGCGGGCTTGTCCATGGCAAGTGCCATTAGAAACAACAACAAGTATCATTTTGTGAAATTTTGCTTGTACTACGAATTAATAGGAATTAATGGAAGAAATTCAAAATGTTATAAATTATACCAGAATAGCTTTAATAGGGATATAATGGGATAAAAATTGATGCAATGTACATTTAACGGTTCTTTAAAACATATTATTATATACACAACTACTTTGCTTATTTCGGAAGTATTACATTGCTGAAGTAAAATATTCGCATTGTTGAAGTACAGGACATTTTAACCTGCATGTTTTTAAAACTACTTTGCTCACTTGGATCGGATTGTATTATTGAAGTGCATGATTCAACCAGAGATGGGTGTGTATTATATATTCTGATTGTGCAATTCAGTATTAGTATGGTTATAATATTGATAGACCATTGTGGTATTAAACAAAGATTGCAGTTGAAATTGTATAGCTCTTTTGAATTCTGTCAAGTGAAAAAGATCTGCTGGACATTTTAACTTTGAATGTCTTATACGAAGTCAGCTTGTCACATATTTATCACAATGTTCGTAAAGTTTCAGATAAATTACACTGAATTGTTGTTAAAAGTCTCTAAAATCAGACATCTTTTAAAAATTGCTGATTTTTTTTATATATGTCAACATTGGTTTAATCGTGGATGTTTGATGCTAATGCAATGTGCATTTTCAGTATTTATTACATTTCTTTTTGTAGCTTAAGTCGCAAAAAACGTATGTGCCATTTTTACAGATAACACTATAAAGTGAACGGATAATACGTGAATGATTTATGATATTCATCTAAAACGAATTTACCTTCAAGCTCGATGAGCTTCTGGGAAACCATTCGCTTTGTTGATAACTAAATGGAGTCGCTGATTACAGATATAAATGCATTGTCTTACTTCGGAACCCGGACCTTTACCATTTTACGTATCTTAAATCTGGAATATGGAATTCCCATATTGGTGAAAATTTGATGTTACATGGCTCATTTAATCTCACTCTATCCTTGCTACTATAAGGATTAACAGAAAAAAATTAATGTTTAGGCTACAATTACACTGAGTGAAAACAATTTTCATTTGAGTAAACCCTCATCATTTGCTTTGAAGTGCAATATTATGTTATGCTATTAGTGAAAATAGGAAGTTTATTATGAATTGCAAACTTCTACCAATAACCAAAAGGTCGATTCATTTAAATATTACTGAATAATTTTTAGCAAGTAATTTTTCAGAATTGGTCAATCCTTATGAATTTGTTTTTCCCATGATAATATTAGACCACAGGTGTCTTTGCTTGAGGCAAAGGTTTCTACAATTGGGCTAGGATTTTTTTACCTTTATTTTGTTACTTTTCTACTCTTTCGAAAATTTGATAACATTGCAACAGGAAGACTATAAACGGAAAACATTGCAGTTCTCTGGAAGATTACAAACAGCAATTTGTGCAATTTTTTAAGAATTGAAAAAGAATCTTCAATAAAAGTCGGATATTGGAGTTCCACAAAAGATGACAAACTTTTATAATCAAAAGGATATATTATTGAATAAATTGAATTATTGTGCTTTTTCTTGCAATTTATCTAAAGAAAAGGACGAGAACTTGCCGAGTAGCCTTAAGAAGGTAAATTTCTATTTATATACTTTGGGTCTCCCATTGGCGGGCACCTCGTAATTGAGGATGAGAAGCTTCCGGCATGGTGGTTACTCTCGCCATTCTGGTAGTCACAGAAAAAGGTGAAGGTTCGCTGTCTTCCATCAATTACGATACGTACTTTCCAAGGAAAGGTTTGTAACGTGGCTGGTGATGGTCCTTAGGACTCAACCACAGTTCTCGCCAGTGTTGCGGTGGACCGGTCATTCAGATTTTTAGGTGAGCCTTCGTGCGGAGCGAAGTAGCCAGTTATAGATTTTATACTTTAGGTGTCTAGAAAAAACTGAAAATGCTTACTTTATTATTATTTTGTTATTAGTATACGTCATTTCAACATATATTAAACATAGTGAAAATGGTAACACCTCAATTCTGTTTTTTTTTATATTAATTGCTTATTTTTTAAATAAATTATTCATTTTTATTGAGTGAAAATCACAGTTTGAAGCTGTATGGCATTCTTGGAGAGGACCGTATATTTTTGAAACGCAATTAGTTGATACATATTTCTAAAGCATTACTTAAAAAGTTTCGAGCTACATTACCAGGAAGAGTTTGGTCCCGATAGATTTAAATGCACATTTTAAAATCTAGTCTGGAGCGTATCTTTGATGGAAGTGTTCACGAATGCATATCCATGAGAACTAGAAATTGTTACGGATTTCCACCGCCGAGTTGTTTTGATAGTGGGTGTATGGTGGTGTCAGCAGGTCTCAGTAGAAAACAATAACGGTGTTTATTTACATGAAGAACACGACTATACAGACGAGACAAATATTTACAACTGCGACGAACACAGGACAACACACTGCATCAGAGAGTAGCCCACAAGTAGTAATCGACCACAGCACACAAAGTGGTCAGATAGAATCCAGCATGAGAGGGGATCGCTCTACGGTCTTTCCAACGGCTGAACTTCTCACTGTCTCCTCGCTTTAGCTACCGACTCACTACTTCTAACAACTAGCTACTACATACAAGATACGATGCTGCCTACATTGTAGACAACAGGATTCGGCACGCAGCAGTTCAGCACTCGCTCCACATAACGCTGGCACTCCACTGTTGCTTCGCTATCCTCTCTAAGACTCGTTACTTGTCGGCGACTCCGACTACAATTCACGACGATGACTCTCGACGACATCCACAGCTTGAGAGTGCCGGCTTTTTATAGTTTCCGAGTATGCGGTTATACGGCTTTTATAGTTATATGGCCTTTTATAGGCTGAGAACCTTATGGGCCAATCAGGGCGTATCTGGGCGTATCTCGATTTCTATTGAATGGATCGTAAAAATTCTCGAAGTTTCCAACATTATCTAATTTTTCGCCAGTCACCAAACGGTTGCCAAGTTTGTTGCCAAGCTCTGAGATCACTGAGGCCGCACCGCTCGGCACGCACAAGGCTGATCGTGAAAACGGTCTTTCTTACGACGACACTATTTGTGCTGGGAAGCAAAATTACAGGTTTGTAACAAATCATGCATTTGTCAATAGAACAAAGGGGAAATTGTATAAACTCTGGCAAATAAATTTTTTTATATAAAATTAAATAAGATGATGGCATCAATAATTATGTCCATAGATTTATTTCATTATTAAGGAAAGGCATTATAAATTCAAAGAATTTCTTAAAATCTATTTCTCTTTCTTTTCATTATTGCGAATAATGGTAAAATAAGAACTAATTTAAATTTCTGAATGAATGAAACAAGTCCTTAACTTAAATAAAAAAAAACCCTAATAACACCGTTTCAATTTTATATTTCAATTCATTACCTACCTACTTTTAATATGAGGCACAAAATGAAATTCACAAATCTAATTTGAGGGTTTTTCGGAATCAAAGTTTAATTTATTTAAAACAGAAACATTAAATTTAAACAAATTAATAAAAAAAAATCTTGAAAGAATGATTTTAGACTAAGTATATTTTTTATTAGGTTTAGCGTTTCTGAATTTTAATTTTGACAATCGTGATTCTTTAAAAATTAAGACTGTTAAAAATGACTTGAAACAAACATAATCCGATTAATATGTCACTAAATCCTGTTAACTACGAAGATCAATTTCAATAATCCTGTTATAAAACTGTTGTTGATGGAAAAATTTATTAAAAAAATTGAAAGGTTAAAGATGACATGTCGCTGAAATTCTTTTTTCATTACCTTAAGACCTTGTCAGCCCATTTATGTTTAAGAAAGATTAGAAGACAGTTGAAAAACAAAGGAATCAGTTAAGTATAATACTAAGTATAATAAGTATAATACTAATTAATACTAAAAATGCAATATTTAAGTTGAACTTCATAATGAGAGAGTTTCACTTCATCTTGTATGCAAGTTTTGCAAAGAGAAATAATTATGAATTTTTGAGTTGTCTGGTTGAAGTTTATTTTCTTATAGTTTCTTTATTTTTGAACAGTAATATTAAGTAGAATTTTGTTGAAAGGAATAAATGGAGCAGTTAACACCATCTAAAAAGGAATGGGATATTGTATTTGATAAAAAAAAACATCAAAAATACACAATTGCCGTGATTAAAATTCAAATATTTGCAAAAAATACCCCTCTGAATGTTTCTTTATTTATTATTCTTTTTCTATTTTAGATTATAGACTAGATTTATAGACTTATGAATTTTAATTATTTATAGCTTTAGTATAGTTATATTAACGTCCGGTTTTAAAGCAACACTAGGGTTATTTAGGGACAAATCTCGTAATTTCGAACCGCTGTCAGATGACAAGGACGACATTTGAAATGGCACCCCCCTTTCCACGCCACGCCGCACCAGCGGGGGGACGTTTGGCCAGGACATTCAACGTGCACCAGGCCCTTATACACGACGGTTCTTCGGTGAAATCGTGTCTCGAACCTGAAACCCTCCGGTTCCGAAGCCATGACCTTACCACCAGGTCACCACGGCCCTTTTAATTATTTATAATATATAAAGTTACTACATCAAGTTATGGAGTCCATTGTACTTGCCTATTTCAGTCATTTATATTATTCAGATTTACAATGTAGAATTTAAACTAAGGGTTTTTTATTTTTTTATTTATAAAGACATTATCCATTGTATTGCTAGGATGGCTGTAGAGGCCGCAATTAAATTATGTTTAAATATATTTAGTAAATAGTTTTTGCCGATTCAATGTCGTGATGAGTGATGTGTCACATCTCTACTTTTCTTAAGCATCATTACTTTCATGTATACAAAATACACAAAAAATTATTGAAATCGACAAAAAATTTTACTTCGAGATTTTGACGGATCTCTACGCTTCAGATCTTCCTGAGTAAGAAAAGCACATTTTTGACAAGTCTGCCTGTGTATTTGTGAACCCCTTAATTTAAAACCGCTTTAAGTTAGATGGATGAAATGTAGTATATGGCTATTGATATCTGTAGATCTATATCTACAGAATTTTAAAGGAAATCCATTTGGCTTGGCTGTTTTTCCGAATGGAATGAAATATAATTACTACAAAATGAATAGAGCTAGATGGATTATGTTTGAAATGGATTCATTTCATAAAATGTATATCTGTACCATATTTTAAATTAAATCCGTCAAGGGACTGTCCCTCTTGTGTGTTCTCATGCATGTAAAATGCAATGATTTAAAATTGAAATTTTATGTGGGATCTTCTGATTTCAGTAGTAGTTCGATGTCAAATTTTGGTTTTAATTGGCCAGAAAGTGAGAGAGAAAGAACCAGGAAACCATTTTCAAACATAACAACACGTGTTGGTAGCATTACGTCTGATTTCTGGATCGAAACCCGATTTCAAAAAAGGGTAACATTTTATGCAGACTTGGTATATGATATATATGGCATCATAGTCGAGTGTCTTTCGTCTGATATATCATCAACAAATTATGCTGACCAATATATCAATAAAGGCTTAATATGCAAAAGAAGAAAATAAATGCGAAACTAAATACAGTACAATATAAAGAACTGAGAATAATAATAATGAATAAGATGAAGCGAAAATAAGTTCATATGCATACAATAAGACACATTAAAAATGATGACATAATTAAACAGCAATATTTTTCAAACTATAAAGCATATGAAGAAGAGTATCGAATATAAACTACAATTTAAATTAAAACTTAACTAGAAATAAAATAGCAGTTTAAAAGAAAATTATACCGAAAAATAATAGTCATATAGGATAAATAAAATCACATATCAAAATACATTAATTCAGAAGGGAAATCATATCACTGACTCTCCGACCCGCCCGAAGACATCACGGATAATAATAATAAAAAAAAAAAAAAAAAAAACTGAATGACCGGACAGCGGCAACAGGCAGGAACCGTGGTTGAGTCCTAAGGGCTATCACCGGCCACGGTATAGCCCTTAGCGAAGGATGGGAGTCTCGTCATCCATGGGAGGAGCCAGATCCCCCACCTTTTGGTGTACCGTACAGGCTGACGGATCCAACCACCATACCGGAAGCATCTCATCTTCTTTTCGAAGTGTCCACCCCGGGAGTTTAATTCAGAAGGGAAGTAAAAACTATCATAAATAAACATATCTAAACATAAAAAATTACACTTGATAAGATAAGTCAATTCGTTCATTATTTGAATATGCTTATCACCATGATAAGCATATATAACTCAAAATCAACTAAGATCTCATTTTTGATATTCGGACCAAAAAGCTGCTAAAGAATTTATTTTTCTTCAGAAATATTGGACCTGAAATGAAAGTGCATATTAAAATTATTGAAATAATTGTAAATAATAAAATTTTTATGCGGCGGTAATGAAAAATGTTTTTAATTCAATTTATAGGTAATAGCTAAATGAGAATTAATATTGAGTCCTGCATCTCTCATTTTCATACACTTTTATATTTTAATTATTTACAATATTTTAAATACATTTTGAGTGAATCACATAGATTTTTAACTATAATAATTGGACAGAATTGCAAATACAAGCCTGATACGATAAAGATATGAGATAATTTAATGTACGATAAGATTTTTTTGATTTTTTTTTTAGAATAGCAATAAATGTTGTGATATTATTTTACTCTTTTTTAACACTCGATTTGAAATAGTTAGAAGTACCTTGATGCAATTCCAGAACAATAGATTAGTTAACCACGTTACTCTCATGTACCTCATTGAAATTATTCGGATGAAATTACTAAAAAGCGGAGTAAAAGAAGAATAATGTTATTATTGTTTACAAATTATCACTTTTAAAATGTATGCTTAAAGAAAACTAAAAATTTATTTCTGATATCGAAGAGGAAAAATAACTTTATAAAGAATTTAAAATAACTAATTACCCTTTCCTTGATATTAGTTATAAAAGATCCAAGAAAAACTTCTTTTCCAGCTATTGTGTGACATATTATATAGTTGTCTTTATCACTGTTTTCAAAAGAATTTTCAAATGAAACAATTAACGTTTTTCTAGCCTTGCCTTATTAGAAAAATGTTTTTATTACTTATGAGATACTGAAACATTTATGACATTTCCGCTTACATTACAGATAAAATAAAATGTTAGATAATGAGATGAAAATGAACATTGGTAGGAATATTCTGAAATGTCTAAAGAAAATGATGTTTGATAATGTTTATCATATATTTTATACAGTATAAAGACCATAAATATAGAGATAATTTTCCAAACTTTCATCTCCTGGCTTTTTAAGTTGCATTTATATTATTTAATATCAATAACGTATTATATTTCAGAAGTCAGTCCAAATAATCCGATATAAGCTCTCAAAACTTTTTATAAACATTGCTATTGAAAAATAAAGGAAAATTTTAAAACAAATAATGTGAAGTACAATGCATCTTTGAAATAAAAAGAAAAGAAGAATTTAAGTATTAGTCTTGATACTAAGAAAATTTAGCTTTAATTTATAAGTATAAAGCAATATTAAGCTACAAAATTTATGGTTTTGATGTTAGCAACATTGAGAAAATTGCTATCCGCTTAGGTAAAAATATTCCTTTTATGCTTCTGGTTTTTGAAACTCTCCCTTTTTATTCTTCTTATGTATTTTTTTCACGTGTAATAAAGTGAATCGACAAAATACTTTTATCCTCTAAAAGCAAGCTAATGCGTTTCCAAAGAAGAATTTCGTGGGAAATATACTTTATTTATCATGACGTAAAATTTTGCAATGATTACCTTCTGTTGAAGACAGAATTTTCATACGATCGATATTTTTTCCCCAGTAGGAACGGGGTATTATTTTCTACTCCTGTTGAAAATAATACTTTTGGGCTCCTGGATGGTTCATTAGTAAACCAGAAAAAGCGAAACTTTGTATTTTAAATAATTTTAATAAGTATTCTCTGAGTTTAAAGATGTGTATTTTAAATAAATCCGTATGTATCTGTAGCTAAATGTTCTCCGGATACATACAGATTCATGAAATAAATCTTTTTTCATGAATATTTTGTTTACAGTTTTCTTGCATTCTATGTTAATGAAACATCTTTGTCAGCAAAATGATACAAAACTTAATGGAAACTATTGTGAAACAATTTATGAAATATGCAAATTTTTTTAAAACTCTTCAAATTTTTGAAGTGAACGAGTATAAAAGCGTGCATATATTTTCGACATTCTTTGGGCATAATCCGAGCCTTTAGTATTCGTGGTGAGAATCTATATTTTTGTAGAGTGTAGTTAAATTGTTGAAGAGAATAGAGCATCCTACCGACAGTGAAATAAGTATAACCATTTGGCTCTTAACAGAAATAAACATGAAAACTTCATAATAAGTTTTCCACCGACCATTAAAGAAATAAAAAATTATTTACATAAAAATATATTTAAAAAATACAGCAATATCTCAGATACTTCTTAACACATTAGAAATTGGAATTCTAAAATTTGTCATGAATATGATTTTGCAATTCAATGCATAGAAATCTACCAACTGGGAAGAGATTCAGTGTGTCACAGCTGTTTAAATGTCTTCACTTATAAGAAAGAAATAATCATGCAAGAATTTCTTGAAGTACAAGAACGGTTGGAAATCGCTGAGAGCAAGATCGGGACTATAAAGTATGGAATTTGTTGTATGTAATGCGTGCTGTCGAGGATTAACATAACACCAGCGTTGAGAATATTATGCCTCTTGCTCTGATTCGATATGCGCTAACTTATGCTCGTTCAATATTATTAAAGACTTAATTCACAGTCGGCAGAAGAAGAAATGAGAGCCTACATCTTCGTGCATTACAACAGCATTAATGTAAGTGATCTAGAAATTACAACTGCTGCATACGTTAAGGCACACACAATCTATCTCGCTTAAGTTCCTCTTGTAACGTTTGTTCCTCTTGCAGCGCCATCTATCGGCAATAGGGAAATTTACTTTCTGGATAGTTCTTGTACAATGAGTAAGAATGGAGAAAGAAAATATATGGAATTGTTCAAGGGGTTGAGAAAATTGTTCACGTCTAATATACTTATGAAAGGCAGCGCGTCAGACAACAAAAATGACTCTCTTATTTTTCATATGGTTTCTTTATACTTTCCATTTTTTCTCTGGAAAAAGATAATTTTAATGATGGTAGATGTGATAAATATTAAACCTTCGATTTTAAAATACTGAAATCTCTCTTTTTTTTCTGCATTAAATATTATGTACGTAATTAGCGATTTTTATACAGTTAAATAAGTATTTACATCACACTGTATGCTTTTGAAAAAAATAATAATTATGTACTGAAAACATTATCTTAATAGTCAAAAAGAACGTAAAATGTATCACAATTTTTGAAATTTCAAATGATATGATGTCGGTATAAAGTATTTTATCAGTGCATATGAATCATTAAAAACCTTTAATAAAGAGTTAATGGGCATTTATTTTATGAAAACTCTTTAAATGGAGAAATTGAAGATGTTGTTGAAACTGAACTAAGATAATGAAGCAGACAACCTTGAGACAGTTAAACAAAATATAACAACAACAAAAAGCAAACAAAAAACAACCACAACAAACTAATCCATAAAAGCCTTAAAATACCAATACAAAGTCTGCTTGAAAAGATCCTTGTAAAAGGATTTCTAAATACTTTTTTAAAATTCCGATTGTATTCATTGAACACTTCATTAACAAAATCACTTTAAATAAAATTAGAGAAAAAAAATCTACACAAACTAAATTTTATTCATAATTACAATACATTTTTTTTTTTAAATCGAGAACATAGGAAATTTCTTACTTTTGCTACTCATTGGGAATTTATTTCTTTATAGCAACTTTCAATTTTAATTTATGATTTTGTTTGTCATTCAAAATTGTGGTAAAAACATTTTTCTTTGTTATAGCGTTGTAATGAACGCGTATTAAACATATATTACTATTTTTTGATCTTCTTTTCTTAGTCTTCATTGTATTTTATAATTCCTTATTATTAATATAAAAATATCTCCCAAGACATTTTTTTAAACTTAAAAAAATATTCCACTTATACGGAATCGAGAAATTAATTTAAATCAATCAATTAACTGTCCATTAAGATTTGATAAAGTCCAAATACAATGTTAGTACAGTTACACAAACTTTCAAAACTTCAAAATATATCAAGAACATGCTAATAAATCTTCATAGGTCAGAAGATAGTTCCATGAAATTGAATTTGAATTTGATTTCATTTGAAAGATTTCAACAAAATCTGTTTCAAGTAGCAACATCTGAAGTGAGAAAATAATTTTTTTAAAATTTAAATAAGCTTCCCTTAATAATAGCTAACCAAAATAATCTTTAAGTTTTCACAACATAAACTATATGTTAAAAAGTGATGACGAAATAACAGGACCTAATTTAATCGCATATACCTCTAACCATTCGATATCATCAAGTTAATTGAGATTGGATCTCATGTCTCAAATGAATTCGCTAACTTCAAATTATGAATAGGTCTATGTTGGTTATAATCAAATATATTTTCTAACTCTCTCTTTCGTACAAACACAAACTGAATTAAGAGTTGTATTAAACATCTGTTCTCCTATTTGAAACATATTTATTAGTAGAAACTGTGCTCTTTAACGAATGTTGTTGGCTAATCTCACATTTTTTAACTAAATTGGAAGTAAAATATTTGCTTGCTTCATTTTAGATAATTGCCTACTTCAGATAATTACGTAATAAAAATAAATAAAATGCTTAGTTTCTGTAATTCAACGGCGGAACTACGCTGTGTCATTAATTCCTTTTGCTGTTTTTATTCAGTATTTTAAATACAAATTCTTTCTTTGTTGTCTGTTTGCTTTATCAGAGTTAGAATTCTGGACATTTCTGAAGTTATAATTAAACAGTAAACTCAATAAAACTTTGGTATATTATTTATTATAGTTCTGTATATTGTAATTATATGATATATGTTTGATAAATGCAGTTTTGGGAATGATGCAATTAAAATTGTTTAAAAAAATATAATACTTGTATTTAATAAATATTTTATATTATTATTAATGGTACAAATTTTGTGTTATTCAATTAATAATTATTTGTACTGAAGTATTTTAATAAATGAAATTTAAATTATATAATAGAGTGAAAATTAAATTTAATTTTGCATATTAAATGAATATGTGTAATTGAATTTTAATACACATATTAAATAAATAAGTAATAGTAAAATAAGCAATAGTAATAAATAGTGGATAATGAATTTGTATCGCTTTGTTATTGTGAATAAAAAATAAAATTTGCAATTAATTAAGTTTTTTTAAATCTACTATCACTTTCTATAGAATAAATTTTATTATTTCTTCTACGTTCGTTTGGAAATTCCTGATAGTTATTTAAGTTAATTTTAAATTTTCTTAATAAAATTACTTTTTTTAAATTCTAATAAATGCAATGAATACTAAATATGCAATTTTCCAATTTTTTTTAAATAAATTTTTTATAATGATTTTATAAAAAATAAAATATTTTGAAATGAAATATAGAATGATTTATTTTAATAAATTATTCAGAAAAAATGTAAAATAATTTCAGTTAACAATCTATCACAAGTATGTAAGTAATTAATAGTCCTTACATTGTTAAAACTTTTATTTTATATTTTATATAAATACTTCTGTGATTTGACGATTGTCAAAAATTGCTAAAAAAATAACAAATAACAAACACGAATGTTTTATTTACATCATTTTATAAATAGCTAAAAAGGTTTCATTTATCTCTAAATGAATGTATTTTGCTGAAAAAATTCTAAAAGTGATAATTTTTTTAAATTTTTCTAAATAGTTTTGCCCTTTGAAATAGATTTAGCATTACGTTTTCTTAATACTCTAAATATTTCTATGATGTGAAGATGATCTACTATTTTCATATATTTTTACATACTAATTAGATATTTTAGTGATGAGAAGCTCTTCGCTGATGCAATTAATGTTATAGATAATATTTTTGTTAATTTGATGCTTACGTATGTTTATTACTGAATTTTAGTTACATTCAATAAATTGCAAATTGAGTTTTATTCAATAAATTGAAAGTTTTAAACTTTCGCTTCTAATTAAATTTAAAACCGATTTCAATATACTATGTAATTTCCGGCAGCTTGAAAACTTTAATTTCAAATACGATTGACATAAAATATTTGAATGAGGAAATCCAACTGTAGATTCTTGATAAAAATGCTTTGTGTTATTAAGTTTTGTACTAGTGAAAACTTCTGAAAGTAAGTTATGAAATAGACTAATGTAAGATTTTAAGTAATTCAGTTTTATCACAAGTACATTAAGATTTTATATCGTAAAAAAAGTTGTTAAGAAGAAAGATTTATGTCTGCTTTAAATGCTTTAGATGACAAAATTCATGTTTTGTCCAATTTTTATTCTATTCCTTACGAAATGCTTTTTTTGTTACTAAGTCTTTCCAATATCTTAAGATAGATAATTTTTATTCTATTCATTATGAAATGCTTTTTTTGTTACTAAGTATTTCCAATATCTAAAGATAGATATTTTTATTTTTCTAGGTCTTGAACGTTTTTCTTTTATCTCAATATATTCTTTCAAATACTACAATAAGAATTCTATTACAGTGGTTTTACTTAATATTGGAAACCATTAATTTTTAAAAAGGAATGAAAATTCGTCTCTTTTTTTTAAAATTCAAAATGGTCGAATTTATGAGTAGAAATATACATCAGATAGAAGCATAGTTTTAGAATTATGATAAAAGCATTAATAAGAAAATATTTTTATAATGTAAATAAATTATTCTAAGTAAAATATCTATTCTTATAGAAGTAAAACAACATAACAACACAATGAGCGTAATTACATACTATCATATGCATAGTTCTAAACATTTTTATTTTATTTCTAGGTTGAATGATTTTTCATATTTAATTTACAGTCTTATAACTCTATCCTTTTTTTCAAGCAATAGATTAGAAAAATAATTAATTTCAAATGCTTATGAGAACTGTAAGAACCAGGCCAAAAGAGCAACATGTTGTTCTATAATTAAGAGTCTTATTGTTACTTATTTATTTCAGTTTCGCTCCTGGTTGCATTTCGTTTTTTACTTATGTTCAAAATTAAATGTTGAATGTTATCGAAAAAGTAATTTTCTAAGGAATAATTGAACAAACCTATAGTTTTTTTTCATTTCTTTTTATTAATGATCATTCCTCATATCTTCTCTTTTTCAGTATGCTTTCTTTAGGCAGTAGATTTTTATATTTCTAATATTTTATGCTCATATCATTAATGTTTTTAAAATGTAGAAAATATGTATAAAATATTGGATATTATGCAATAAACAATTATTATAAAGTTATTATATTTAACTAGTATTTATAATTATGTATATTAAAACTTGAATCTCAAAAAAATGAAATATGCCATATAAAATCTGTTACAATATCAGTGCTCCTTTCCCTTAACTTCTAGCTTAAAGTAAAATCTGCCGATATATAAGATGTCAAAACTGCACATGTGTCAGATGTTTGATTTTATGTCACGTATTCTTCATGACTGAAAATCCTTCCGATGCTTTTCTTAACCTACTTTAATGTTCTTTGAAATTAATATACTGTAATATATTTGTGTGTGTGACTTTGTATAAAAAATGCTTTTGTTGTTTTGCACTATTTGCTACATAAATCACCTACAAAGGATTTACAGATTTTTTTTTTAAATTTTTAAACATTATTAATTAAATTAATATGAAAAAACAAACGGAAAATTCAATTACTATTTTAAAATTAATAATATTTCTTCAATTAGCAATTTTTACTGAAAATCCATAGATCTATATATTTTAAAATAAAGCTAGAAACTAATAATTTTTTTTATATGCAAAGTGCACTGGAAGAGAACTCATAACTGTCATACTAATCTATAACGTAAGAGTTTGCTGCATTTTTTTCACCATTCATGGAAAAATATAATTTAAAAAGAAAGGCAACACAAGAAAAATTTCCTGAATAATACAAGTAATAATAAATATAATATCAAAGTTTCAAAAATAAATCAAATGAAATTGCAGCTTCAGTTATATGACTGAGAATTATCATTTTATTCTATAATTCAACAAAATCCTATCAACAACGAAGCCATTCTCAATTCACTACAAAATTAATGAACAGCAATTTAGATTAAATTTCCATCGCAAGGAGCTTGGGATCTGTTTGGCAAGCGACAACAGGGACTATAAAGTTTAAATTTACAGTCTGCTATTAAATCACTGAGCAGTAACAAATTATCCGTTATAAATCTGCCTGTAAGCCACATTCTTTGGGTACCATGGAACGTACATTGAGGTCGCCCTTTCAAAGCAAATATCGATATAATGGAGGGGCTTTCGAAGATTGCTGCATACCTTATCTATTAGGTCTTGCTGAATTGTTCCTTTCCTCATTTGTGGTAATTGGCAAAAGGAGATTAAAAATAAGTCCGTGTGAGTAACTCTTGTTAAATACAGGAAAAGGATTAAGACACATTAAGTTTATGAAGACTGGTAGGGCGGCAATAAACATTAATGGAAAGTTAATGGCTCGTGGTCTTGAAGTTAAAATTCGATAAACTCAAGCGCGTTTCCGAAACATTTGATTAAATAAATATGCAGTTTAGAACTGCGATTTTCTCAGAACAAAGATTTGGGATTTTATTATTTTATACTTGACGTAGCCGGAGTTCTGGCTTAGGGATAGCGCATCTTCCACATCGTCTGTCCCGGGTTCGAGTTGTGGCTCGGGCATGGTTGCTCTTACTCTGTGTTCTATCAAGAGGTGTGTGAAAGGCTCCCCCGCCCCTCCCGTAAGATGGGGCTATGAAAGCAAGTTTGTGAGTGTCATCTCCATATGAGCTAGAAGTCCGACTTTCGCTATGGGGTGTTCATGGGTTCTTTACCCTCAGAAGCTACTGCACCCCTCCTTCCACTATAACGTGGACACGACGTCATCATATTTAGCGTATCATTAAATCAAAAATATTCTCTCAAACTAAAATTTAAAAACAATATACAAAGACTATAATTAAAAAAAGCCACTTTATGAATAGTTAAAACATGAGTAATATTTATTGCATATTATGACAGTGAAAATTGAAAAAAATAAATAAATAAAAATAAAATAATGAATCATGTTCTAGAAACATAAATTTCAAAGTATCATTATTGTTCTTCTGTCATTAAAGTGAATAAATTAGAACCTATATAGTATGTTAGAAGATGAAGGATATAATTTCTTCAGTTCGTTTTGGTTTGGTTTGTTGTTTTTATTGCTGCAAGAGCCAATCTTGGTTCAGCTGCGTCAAACATTTGATTAAACATTTCTTTTCAGGTTATAATTTATATAAAGTAAAAAAAAATGTTAATAAATATAATTTCTCAAAAAAGAGAAAATATTGATTAGTTCTACAAATATCTTAGAATGGGAAAAAAGTGTTAATGTGAAGTTAATTGATCATATAGTTTTAATAAAAGTCTCTATTAATAATAAAGATAAATGTATGTGTGAGTGTATGTCGGCGTTGTACTGGCTAGACCGTTTGAACTACTAGTACTAAAATTGGCCTATAAATGCCTGGGTGGATGAAATTCTGTAGTTTCTGAACGAATTTTTTGAGACTTCAATTAATTGAAAATTAAACAGAATTTCGGAGTTTTTTTGCCATAACTTCTGTAAATATTATTGCATAAAAATAAATGATGCATGATTTTAGAATATCAAAAGTTGTCCTTTTAATGATATTAATTTAATACATTTGTCACTTTTGCTGAATTTTCGCAATTTCTTAAAAATATTTTTTTTTTTTGCCTGATTTACAACTAAAGAAAATTTACCTTAAAAATCAAGTTGTTTTTATTATTTCAACAAATATTTAATTGCGTGATTTTCTTATGTTGTTGAAAACTAGAGAAGAAGGGTTCTGTTTAAAATCTAGGTACTTTAAAAGTGAAAAAGTGAAGTTGCACGAAATTTAGCAGATAAATAGACCGCAAAAACATATGTTTTTCATAGCACTATGATGTTATGATGCTGTCTATATAAAAAATTCCATGTGCATAGTTAATAGATATTAAGTATGACAGTTAAAGTAACATTGCCTTAATGTCAAAAAATTTACGGAATAATGTTAACCAAAGATATGGTCCAACGAGAAGGAATTATTAAAACCTTTTATTCGAAGATTAATATATTTTTAAAGAACATATATTAATTTATTATCTTATATGATTTCAAAATAAAAGATATCTCACTATTATGACTGTTTTCTCTCATACAATTATTGAACTGACATGCATAGTAACATATTGCATTGTCGATTCAGTCATATTCTGGTTCAATGAATTCCGGCCTACGACTTATCCTGATCAACCCGATTTATGATTACGACAAGGACTGATTACATACCGAAAGGACATTTATTTATGCAATGCTCCAACTATTATATTTACATGTCAGCTGAGGTTATGGGTTGGACAAAGCCAATGATTCCGATTAAATAGCTGTGTATTTAGATATCAAGTGAAGTAATAATTCAATCCTGAAATTAATTGATGTGTCTCCACGTCAATATGTAAGAACAGAATATTTCACATCAGACAATAAAATTCAATAGATTAGAATTAAATTGGAAATGGAATTAAGTTATTTCATAACTTAATTGTCGAATTTATATCAATATTTATATCAAGCACATCACGCTAATGGTTATTTTTTCATAGTTTAGTTTTTGAACAAACATAAAAGCATTATTTCTATCGTGGATGCGATTTGATTCCAACAACTCAACTGAACGATTCCTGGAAAAAAAAAAAAAACTGAAATGATAATTGATAATTTAAAAAAGTTATTTTCCAAACTTTTTTTGTTTTTATTAGTTTTATTAAAATTCTCATCTTAAAACTGTGAGCGTTATTTTGTCACAGAAGCAGATTTGCCTAGTTCCATGTCAATTTTGATTTAAAGAATCTGATTTTCCGGCATTTTGATAATTAGAGAAGTTTTATGCATTTTAGAATTTTATTTTTAATTAAAATTTTGTTTTCTTTTTCGGATTCTAGATTTTCCATTCGATAAAGAAAATCCAACATGGAAAATATTTTTTACAATTGTTGGGATACAGTTTAAAAGTAAAAGGCATTTCATTTCAGAGTTGGAAGGAGGAAACGATTTATAAATTAAAGTAAATTCTCAGCATAAGATCGTAATTACCTTCGAGCTTCAATTTCATTTCACTTAAAATATTTAGAAATGGGAAGAGATTAAATCTTAACTCTTCAAATTTTTTTATTATTTAGAACACAATTTTATTCTTTTATTTCCGAAAGAAGCATTAAAATATATTAAATTCTTCTATGCAGGAAATTAAAGGAATGGCACACAACATATGCTACTCCATTTTTAAAATCAAGTGTTGAATATGGAATAAATTTCATATAGAACTTTTTTCCATTAATTCAATCAATGATTTATCTATGTGTTTTTAGTCTTCTCGGGTGTTTTCCGTTTTGTGTTGCTTGGTTTTCAAGCTGAAGAAAAAATATTTAAGCTTTCTCATGCATGTTTTGAGTTTAACGTTTCCAAAATTCACTCTGAAAAGAGAAAAGAATTAGCTTAAATATATGTTTATTTTTTTATTTACATTTACATGACCGTTTACATTTATCTTTTTTTTATGTATTTCAGAGTGAGTAAATCTTGCGTTAGCCGATTTTTATTCCCTCTTTAAGGGATATATCTTTTTCTGAATGTCTTGTATTTCATTTAGTACCTTTTGCATACAAATAATGAATTTAACATGCGGTATAGAAAATATTCAGCAAGTAAAATTAAGAACTTAATGAAATTGTTAATCTTCAGTTTAAACAGAGTAATATGCTTTTTAGCTGATTTTGATTTCATAAATTAATTTTAATTTATTTATGGAAGTATAAGTGATAGCTTATACAGAAAGTTTAATATGTAGTAGGCAATAATCTAAATATATAATAAAATGATACCATTTAGCCCAATTTACCCACAGTAAAAAATTATATTATAAATTTAAATGAATGAAAATTATTTTATTTATAAAATCAAATGTCTGAAAAGGAAAATTATAGAATTTAAATAACTGTGATTAATTGGCAAAAATTTCTACAAAATATATTTATTCCTTGATATAAAGTTACTTTTTATGCGTTGATAATAAAATGCGTAGAATATAATACAAATATTTAGAAAACGATGGAATAAAACAAACTTTGTTTTGATTTTGCTGTGCCATATAATTAATTAAATTTTCTATACGATATAGGAAATCCTACATGGAATACACTTTCTTACAATTGTTAGGGTATATTTAAAAAGTGAAATGAATATAAGTTCAGAGTTAGATCGAGGAAGTGATTTATAAGTTAAAGTAAATTATCAGCATAAGATCGTAATTAACTTCCGAGCTTCAATTTCACTACACTTAAAAGTTTTAGAAATAGGAGGAGACGGAATCTTAACTCTTGATGATAAATTTTTTTACTTAGGCCTCGATGAAGAAATTATTTTATTTCTGAAAGGAACTTT
Organism: Argiope bruennichi; assembly: GCF_947563725.1. Lineage (NCBI taxonomy): Eukaryota > Metazoa > Arthropoda > Arachnida > Araneae > Araneidae > Argiope > Argiope bruennichi. The sequence goes on from NC_079158.1 coordinate 82,707,705, forward strand.
AAAATAAATTAAATCCTTCTATACAAGAAATTAAAGAAATGACACTCAAAATGCTGCTCTATTTTTAAAATCAAGTATTGAATCTGGAATAAATTTCACTACTATGAATTCAATAAAATATTTATCTATGTGGTTTTTCCCTACTCGTGTGTTTTTTCTTGGTAATGCTTAATTTTTTAGCTGAAAGAAGAAACATTTTCTCATGCATGTTTTGAGTTTATCTCTTCCAAAATTCACTCTGAAGGGTGATAAGAATTAATCTAAATAATTTAATGTTTTGACATTTACATTTACATCACCGTTTACAATTAATTTTTAATATAATTCTAAGTGAGTAAATCTCATGTTTGCCTATTTTTTTTATTTTGTCTTTAAAAGATATATCTTTTTCTCAATTCATTTAGTACCATTTGCATGCAAATAATGAATTTAACATGTGGTATTAAAAACAAAATGATAAGCAAAGATTAAAATGTTACGGAAATTCTTAATATTCAGTTAATTTATACAGGTAATCTGGTTTTTAGCTGATTTTGATTTCACAAATTAATTGCGATTAATTTAATGAATATAGAATACTAAGAGGTAATCGACGCAGAAAGTGTAATATGTAGTAGGCAATAATTTACAATATATGATAAAATAAAACTTATGTCATTTAATCCTAATTACTCGCAGTGAAAAATTAGATTATAAATTTTTATTTATAAATTTATGTGTCTCAAAATGATAATTATGGAATTTAAATAACTGTGATTAATTGCTAAAAAATCAAACAAAATGCATTCCTTCTTGGAAATAAAGTTAAACAGTAGTTTTTAAGTGTTGATAATTAAGTTCCAAACGTATGTGGATAATTTATTTTCAAATAAATTATATAGAACTAAGAATTTACTCTCCACTGTATATCAAATTATAATTAAAAATTTGGAATAAAATTGGAAATTCACGAGCAAAATTGTCACTTAAGAATAAAATCAAAATCTTATAAAGAGCTCAAAAATAGCCCAAAATATATTATTTACACATTATTAAAATGATTTAGTGGAGGGAAATAGGATATTTATATATTTAAATCTTATTTCTCAAATGCATTATCTAAATCAAGTTACTAACAACCTACTAAATATCTCAAAATACAGGAAAGGCATCCATATTATTTCCTAAGTTATTTCTTATAATTTTAGAAAAAAATTAATTACTTTCTTTGTAAAAATTATTGTTCAACGTTTAAATAAATAACAATATCAAAATCAACTTATGTTTTATATGCATGTATTTAAATTATACTTCTTATTGATTTTTGTAGAGACGAATTTTTTTAAATGAAATTTTACACATTTTGTGATGAACACAAATATAATAAAGACTGACGTGTAT